>NW_008795496.1:26801-73413 GCF_000699145.1 Aptenodytes forsteri | reverse complement strand
CCAGGTTTCTCAAAGTGAGTCCCATGGTCTAAGTAGCCGAACCCCTGGCTGTGGCACCAGTTCCGTAACCATTTGTTGATTCACCAGATTCGACTGGCGCTTTCAAACCCCTTCCCTTTGACTGGCAGGATTGATGAAAAAACTACCTGCGCTCCTGAGTCCCTTACCGCCGCTCCCAGGGCTCTGTAGTCCTTCTTGAGTTCTTCCCACCACTCTTGCTGAAAATGGGTCTGCTGTGCAGCAAGGAACTTAGACTCTGATCAGACAGGGAGGGCACCACTGCAAATATGACTGTGACTTAGTGGTCAGGGTATGTAGGTGGCTGCCAAACCTTGTTGTGCATTTTGCCTTAAATATTTAGCAGATAAAATAAGGAAATGGTTTTCTGGAGCAAAGTGCCCCTTCTCCTAGGTGAGTGGCTTGACTGCTGAACTATCAAAGTCATCATTTTTCCCCTGCTGCAGATGCACTGAGGTTTCTTTGCCTTCTGCAATCCAAGGGAAAAACTGAAAGTTAAGAGCATCCTGTCAGAGGCAACTTGCAAAATATTTCACTGGGGAATACCAGAATAACATTATCCAAACACTGCTTTTTGGTGAGGTTATGGGATTTTTGTCCTGGCTTCAGCTTGCAGGCTTTTGAGTTATTTTACAGTGCAAGACTACTCTAAGACAAATGGAGTGAAATGCTCTTTCTTCTAAGCTGCCCCACCCCTATGAAAAATGAAGGTGATAATATGGCTGTTTTCTACTCTGCTGGTCTACGTGGTTTTGTTGTGAACTCTGAGCAGCCAAAGGCACAAAGAGATCCCACAGCTCAACGCGAGCAGTGGGTACATCCAACTGTAGCACAAGGCAGTATTTAACAGCGACTGTAATTATCTAAAGGGGTTGCTGAGAGAGGCTGCTGTGGCTTCTCTACTGCATTAAGCCCTTAAATGAAGATTGTTATCTTTAGGAAGTCTAAAGGTTGCCTAGCATTTATCACAGAGTAAGAGTCAGCACATGGGTATGAAGACAAGGAGACAGAGGGCGCAGGGCTGGGGACGATTCAGGGAGCAAGAAGGTGCAGAAAAGGAGGCACCACAGGGATGAAGCCATATCTCAAGGAGGGAAGCGTACAGCCAACAGGCGGGGTCAGGGACAGACTGTTAAGAGGGAACATTGCATTGGAAAATAACATAATTTGGCTTTTTTTAGTTTTAAAGAAAAATACAGTGTCCTCTGTGTAAGTCCATGCTGGGACGCCCTGTCTGACCCTGCTCTGAACCTGGCTTGTGTGACCAGCCATTAGCTGGGGCCTTGTAGCAGTCTGTCATAGATACTATTTGCAGGAGATATTCCTACCAGAGAAAGAAAACTTGTGCCAAGAGCAAGGGTTGGGGACAAAACCCCGGTGATGGTGAGGCATGGCTGGGGTAAGGGCAAGACCTTGGCTGCCCAGCTTCTGCACCTCGGGGCCACCCGTGTGGCATGAACGCACCTTCGCAGTGCGCACCCTGGTGCTGGCTGTTCATCTGTAATTCGTTTTGCATGGTTAACTTGACATGATGTAACCCCCATCCTTATGACTCAGCATGCCGAATATAAGCATCAAATGACTACAGAGTCATCTGATTTACAGGAGTCTCACTCATTACCGAGCCAGCAAAGTATCTGTGAGCCAGCCAGCGGAGGGCAGATTGGAGAGCTTATGAAAGCAGATTTTGGGAAGACTTTCCTAGTCAGGCCTGTGAAACCTTCTTCTTGCAGCTGATAAGCAAAACCATCCTGCTTTACTTTTTGTTTTTTCCTTCTCACTTCAGTTTCCATCCCTGAGCTGGGCAGCTCAGGAAGCCAAGCTGCAGCAACTGAAGCCACCTAAGGAAGGGTCTAGCAAGGCTGTTTGTTTAAAAGCAAGTCAAAGAGAAATCTGGCTGAGAGCTGGGCACTGGAAGTAAAATTTTCCACCAACACAGTGTGAGAGCAAAGGAAGCTCCCAGGGCCTGTGGCTCTGCTGATGGAAGAATTTGTATGCAGCATCTTGCATCTCTGCTAGCGTGTCCTTTCGTGAGTCAGTCGGTGGTCAGAAGCTCCCATTGGCTGTGAAGTATATTGTTCATGCACGGGCTCTCTGTATTCATTTTATTACATAAGGAGAGCCAGACCCGCTACGTTTTTTTTAAAACACCCTACTGTGCTTTACAGCTCACTCTTAAAAATGCTAGATACGGTCAGTGTCTTGGGTGGGTAGTTCAGGCTAAGATGTTTTCTGAATTTCTACAGCTAAAACTACTACCATGGGAATATCCCAGGCACTAAGCTTGTGTTATTTGACTGCAAAGCACCTGTTTGATACCACCTGTCTTTAAGCTAGGTTAATAAAGGAAATGGAGACTCTTACGTTCAAAAGTGTAATGCCACTGACATTCAGCTCTTGCCTACTCCCTTCGCCACTGTCACATACATTTCTTTCTGGGTTTGTGCAGGACTGCCTGTGCCCCGAAAACAAGAAGTTAGAGGGATGGGGCTGCAGCTGCTCTCAGAGAGCTTGTATTTATAGATCTAGAAGACACATACCCAAAGCCCTTCTTCACATGGTACAAGGCAAACATCTCTGTAGCAGGGTAATTCCTTAACCTCCAGGCTACAGGATACTTGGGATAAGGGTTTTCCAGGAGCAGAGATGGGCATCCAGGTCTCCCCGCAGCCGCATGAGTGTAACTCCAGTCCCTCGCAGCCACAGAGGAAACAAAATGGTTTTATTCCAGATCTCTGGGCTATGATCAGCCCCACTTACTCTGCTTGAATCACAATTGCACCCATGTAATGGCCATTCTCTCTACCTGCACATCTCTTGCTAGTCAACAGCAGATTGCCATGATTTAGGAAATGCCAGTAAGGGACTCGGTTTTTAAGGAAAATCCAGAATGTTTGGGTGTATGGTAATCCATGGGTATTTTTCATACTCTTTCACCCTTTTTATGCAAAGCTGTCATGGGAGACAGGCAACAGTCAGAACCTCTCGGACTTCGTCCATGTATGACTGCTGTTTGTATTTAAAAAAAAAGATCTTGGAAATGCTGGGCCCAGTTCACGTGATTTATTGCTTCAGGATCAGATTTTCTGGAACTCTGTGAGATCCTCCAGGATCAAAGCAGCCTAGCAAAGGTAAGGTGCTGTTATCACTATGTCTTCAGTTACCTTATTTTCCCCATAGGGAGAAGTAATTGTGAATGCAGTTTGTGTTTGGAGGCAGTATGTTCTACAGAAATGCCGCTTATTACTGTGTTTCTTTTCATCTGCAGAGGGGAAAAGTGAAGTGAAAATGCCTGGAGGAGCAGAAATGTGGTAATATGAATCTCATTTTACTGTGCCTAGAAGAACCTCATGCAGACAAGGACTTCATAAAAGAGAGTCAACGCTGAATAAAAATTCCCAATTAGAGTCCTATCAAAAGCAGTGCTTACACAGCGAGATGTATTAGTTCTCACCGCTTTTACAGAAGCCTGTGCTAGTGCGTGCTTGCTTGGATTTTTTATAATCTCTCTGTACATCTCCCATCTTGAAGTCGTTGATTTCTTTCCAGCTACCTGCATACCGCTTCTAACAGTTGGATGGCCAAAAGCGCTGGGTGTGGTGCTGGGTAATTGGGCAGAGGCGCTGCAAAGTCATTGCTCCCAGGCAGGGCACTGGTACACAGTGGCACAAGATAAAGAGTTCTTACCTGTGTCAATCTAGGGACAGAAGTCTCATTTTCAGTGCTGGGTTTGGAAAGCAGCCTACAGGTGGAGGGAGGGCACGGGGCTGCTGTCCTGGGGCCCAAAGTTTTTTGGGGGGGCTGGCAGACCCCATTTGTGGGTGTTGCCTGCACCCCATGGGTTGGGGCACAGCCCTGGTTTGCAGTGACCAACACAACCCTTATACAGGGGCAGGTTTTTGAAGACCATCCCCAGCTGAGCAAGGGGCTGGTCCCAGGGATGCTCAACCTGGGATCTGGCAGCCCTCCATTTGTACCAGCCGTCACTGGCGCTGTGCATCGGCTCCTTGCACCACATAAGCCTGTGGGGCATTTCCTCAGGCAGGGACATGATGTTGCAGGCTTGTTTTCACCCTTTCTGCCCTGGAGTTTGTGCCTGCAGCGCTCTGTGGTGGGCTTCCAGTTTATTTGCTTTGCTTTTTCCATCCCATTATGTTTTGAGGGGATAAAGTACAAACACCTTTTGCAAAGCCATGCTCTGTGTGTATATCCCTTCGGATCACGTGAATCTTCCCCCGCCGCCTCCTTGAGACTGCCACACACTGGGCTGCACCTTGCTCTCGCACCTCCCGTGCGTTGCGAGCTCTCGGGGCAGCAGATATGCCCACAATACTCCTTGCAGGGATGGCCACCTGTGCAGTGGGTCCCTGTTCACTCCCTGCTTGCTATAATCATTTTCCTGTGTCAGTGGCACCGATGCTGCAAAACCTCGGTGCAGGAAAGTCCTCCTGCAGCGCTCCACTGGATGGAGGGATGCTGCCGAGCACCACCAGCACTCTCTCCCTTCTCTCAGCACCGAGCCTTACTGGTGGCGAGGCTAACTGATAAACCAGGGCAATGCCGTCGGAGGCTGTGTTACATGCATTTTGGCCACACACAGAGAAACACACGTGCATGCGCACACGCACACACACACATTCCTGCCAAGCAGGAGGCAGCAGTGAAGCTGCCAGTGATCTGGGAGGGACCTGGAGGGCTCTCAGGGAAGAACTGGGCTTTTAGGAACCCCTTTGCATTCAGCCTCTTCCTCCAGGTAGCAGCATGTTTCTAACATCTGATTTTCTCCTCAGCAAAGCCATGTCACCTGCTCTGACCGAATTACTTGTGATTTCACCCAGTGTAAAACAGATTCGTCTGCTGGGACATTTATAACTGACCCGTCAGGGTGCCACATATCCTGCTGTTGGAGTGAGCACTGATGATTTATTGGGTATGCCTCCATTAAGAAATTACTCCTTTACATTCAGGGGAAAAAAAGTTACACTTTTTCTTCATTCTCTCAAATTTTATCACAGCATCATCGAAAATGAGGGCTGAAAGGGACTTCTGAAAGTCATCCAGCCCTGGGGCAGAGCCAGGACATACTGAGCATCTAAATCCCTTTGGACTCTACTTGGCCCCAGCGTAAGGGCACAGCCACGCAGTCACAACATTGCAGCATAATGATTGTTCTGTAGTAGGCAATTTGCAGGATTCGTCTCACCTAGTATTTCAGAAGCTTCAGGGCAGACCTCTATCCCTTTGTACCAGTAAATATTTTAATTTACTGTGGAGGTACGTCTGAGAGCAAACACGCCTCCTTCAAATATACTTCTGATAGAGAGGTTTTCCCTGGAAATGAGTATGTTGGCATGAGACAACACAAAAGAAACATCTGCCTAAAGCACATGCAGAGAACACCAGGTCACAGGGGTGCAGGAGCAGCAGGCGCAGCCGCCGTTTGGCCGACAGAGGTTGCTGGATGAGCGGACGTGGCACAAGCGAGGTCTCACTGGAGGGAAGGATGCTCCCATTCCTTCATCTCAATCAGCCCAGCCGGGACCACTCTCTTTTCAGTAATCAACTCGCCGCATGTTTATACCACCAGCAAGATGCACCAAGGAAGTCCATCGGGCATCCAGCAAACCTGCTGTGAGCAGCTGGGTGATTGTTTCCCCCGCGGGGGCCTGCATGGAGAGTTTGGTGCCCATGGTACCACTGCCTCCGATGCCAAAGCATAAATCTACTTCTTCCCACAGTAGGATGAAGCAGTTTAAAGCAGGCCACTGTGCTCCTGATCAGGTGTGCACCTTCCTTAGAGTCAGCAGGTTTCCGAGAAGATGTGTTTTGTAGTTTCTAAAATGGCTGTGTGGGAAGCTGTGTGTTGCCAGCGTCACTGCTGTGTGAATTCCTTTTTCAGACGTTTATTTGTTTTGCCAGTGTCCTTAATGCGTCCTTGCTATGGGTGCATCATGCCAACAAAAACCTCCAGAAATTTTGGCGAGGGCATCTGATCCTATATTAGTTTGCAAGAACAGTGAATGTTTTTCAACTGGTACTTGAACTTAAAACCTAATCATGATTTACAGCCCCACAGACCTCCTTTGCTAGCCCTGTATCTTTCTTCCTTCCCCGGGAGGACCTGGGCTTTGAGTTGGTAAGTGCTGTGCATTGGGAGTGATGGCGCGGCCCTGCTGCAGCACTGCCTGCCCCGGCTGCAGTCGGCGGCTCGGGGGATGTTAGGGGAGCGTGTCTAGATGACGCATGTGTTGGTGTTCCCAGGATTCTTTCCCTGGAGTTTGTCCAGGGACAAGTCCTTTCTGAGCAGGGATTCACTCTGCACCAAAGTCATGTCGTGCAAAAAGTGGAGTCATGGGGAAGGTTATGACATGTGGACATGGGGCAACGTTAAGGGGGGACGGTTGTTTGAGTCTGTTCGCTCTTCATTTAATCCATGGAAATAAACAGTTCAGCCTCAAGCGCAAGGTGCTGTTGCTTTCCCTCGTTCTGCAGTTTCAGGATCAAGAACATTTATTTATCTGCAATTTAATATCTACACAGAATGCTCAGATCACACCGGTCGTTGTGTTTAGTGCTGGTAATGTGCTGCTGAGAGAGGAGGCTTTGCAGTCTGAAGCACATTTAGCAAAGTATATAAATATGGGCGGGGGGAATCCCTAAAGACATCATTTGTGTAACTATATACATAAAAATTTAAGCCACTTCAATAAAGTACACACAAATATTTTGCAGCCTGTCTTGAACCTTAGCTGTTCTACTGTGATTTCTTAACAGAATATGATTCATGTTAAAAATAATCCAATAGATGAATTCTGTCTTTTGGATTGTTTTTACCAGGTCAAAGGCCATTATTGCAATAACTGATAATCCCACAGACCTTTGCTCCAGACATTCACTATGGAAACTAAGCAATGAGGACTGGCTATGCTATTTTCCAATCATCCAGACAGCATTTTAATGGGAAAGAAAAGTCTGATGCAGTTAAAAGCCCCTCTAAAAGCAGATTATGGGGAAAAAATAGATGCTCAGATGAGATGTAGGCTGGTGATTCACTTCAAAATGCTGTAAATGTTAAAGACTTTGATAATCACTTTGGCAGGAATGCAAACATATAAATGCTTTTTTTTCCCCCTCATTCTCTAGACTGAGAGGCAAGGGGGAGGGCTGTTTTCTTTCCACAAGACCAGTGAAAAGCACAGATTTTTAAAGTAGAAATCAGAGTATTGTTCTGAGATTGTTTTGAGACTATCAAATGAAAAATACTTTGGTGTTAAAAGTTTTGCATGTCATATTTAGACAACAATGAATGCGGCCATGTTTAATAATTATAGGATAGGATCATCTAATGACTCCAGCTGAGATCGTGACATAGTGTACCAAGTATTATATACACATGGTGCAGTGAGGTGTAAACACAGCCTTAACTCTAAGTAGACTTGTAACCAGTCACTGTTTATTTCACCTGTTTTTACATCCTTGCAAATCCATTGACTCCAGTTGAGATGCTCTTGACTTTTACCTCAACTTTGGATGGAGACAAACCATAGGCAAATTTTGTTATTCTTATTTTATCTGAGAATGGGGCAAGGAAAGATAAGTTACTTGTCTGAAGTCACAGGAGTAATCTATGGAAAAGGTGGCATTGACTCCAGATACAGTGCCTTAGATGCATAAACCTTTTTTCCTCCTATAAGAAACTGGCTAAGCTCATTTCAAGATGAGTGATAGTTTGCCAGGAACACTCAGGTATTGTTTGGTGGTGAGTCTCCAACACTTTTCCTCCACCCCCTTGGAGTTTTCGCTAGCGTCCTGGTGGGTTCGCATCCCCTGTGGTCCTTTTACAACCGCCAAGAAAGATTCCATAGATCTTGGGAGATCCAGAGAAAGCAACTGCAAGCTGAAACGCAGACATGAGGCATGATCCAAACCTTTAACCACGCAGGGCTGCCAATGCAGCACTCATCAGGCCGGTAATTGAGCCAGCCAGACTCGGACGATGTTGCTAAAAACATAATGGAATTTGGTTGCAGAATTTAACCTTTAGAAGTCCAGCAGCTGCTCCACAGGTCCTCTGAGAGGCTAAGCAATCAGCATTTAAGATCCCAGATTTGAAGCATTGCAGATTCATTTTTTTATGTGTCTTCAATAACCTAAAAAAAGCTAGGTCTGCTGAATAGGTACAGCTGCATTACCGGGAGAGAACCATTTAAGATCTGGCACAGTGAAGAGCAAATGTTTAAAAGACAAGCCTATCAGTCTTTAATGAGGTTATATGGGGACTGAGTGGTCATCTCATTATTAAGTAATCCTTAATGCAATGTGCAATGAATCTATAATTAAAGTAGCTTCCACCTTTATCTCACATGCTAAATCTTGATTTCTCCTAGTTCTTGCAAAACCTCTCTCCATTTTAAAGGTACACCTGATGTAGCCATGAGCCTTGAAAGCATCCATCTTGACTAATCTAGTGGCACTGTGAAGGGCTTGCTTGGAGTTGTACAGGAGAACGAGAAACTCAGATCCAAAGTGATGTTTCCCACTGACTGGGTTTCAGCAAAATAAACCAGGTTTCAACAGAATGAAGCACCTTTATCAACTGTTGTTACCCACAGTCTCTTGCTGCAGTATGGCTCCTGCCTGCTCACACTCTTTCCCTATGGAGAAAGTCATCTCTTCTCCTTCTTCAGAAACTCCTCTCTCAACCCAGAGGCCCTTCAGGTCTCCCAGGAGTCTCCTTGCCTTCTCCCCCATTGAAACCTCTCCCACCTGAGCCATTGTAAAACTCTCCAACAGCACCTGTTGCTGACAAAAGCAACTCAAGTCAAAAATAATTACTATATTTCTAGAAATTACAGGTTGGAAGCACTTGGCAGCTTAATGGCTGCCAAGATACCCACAGAGATAAGAGAAAGAAAGCCTATAGGTCCTAAGGGTAAATTCTCACAGAGCAAAACTGGCAGGAGTTGAGTTATGCCAGATCAAGCCCTCTGCCTGTCTTTCTTGGGCAACTCTGCAATTGTTCTAAAAGCACAATAAAGAACTTTATCAGATAATTTCCTTGTGGTTCAGGCACTGACCAACAATTTGGCATTTTCTTTCAGTTCCTAACTGTATCCCAGGTTCCCTGTGTGACCTTCAGCAAGTCCCTTAGACTAAACTTCCTCTCGAATACCCAGGTTCCTAATTCCCACTGAGTTAGGTCAGTATACACTAAGGACCTCTGCAGTAGTCAAGCTCTGCCTCAGGGCCCAGCCTGTACGGTCCTCCCTTTCTCCTGACGACTTTCTTGCTTATTTAGATATGTTGGGACTGGGTGGCAGAGCCTGTGTCCTCTGCAGCATCCACCAAAGGAGAGTTCCAGTTTTGATTTGGGGCTCTAACACATCTTCAACCACAACACTGTAGTCATAAACTACCGATGGTGGCAAAGCTTTCATGTCTAAGCAAGAAGTACATGGAGCACTTTATCTCCTCACAGCAGATAACCTAAATAAAGCCTTAGTTTCCCTCCAGATATTGAGCTAGAAGTGTGCGCCAGGCATAGTTTCCACAAAACAGTAATTTATCTAATCATGTAGCTGTACAGCAGAGCCATGTTGATAGCTGTCTCAGCACAAAGAGATAAACACGTCAAGAGTTTCTCCTGAAGTAGGAGCAATGCTTGGGCTGTGACTGTGGGAACCATCTTGCCATCATTGAGAATTCAGGGGAACTGGTGTGATTTCACAGCAAAATGAGAGGTTTTTGAAGGCAGGTGAGCTGAGGGCATCTTACTAAACAAGCCAAGTGTGTTACAAATAGCTCCTGAGAGCTGCAGCCAGGTCCAACTGAGCTCTCTGCTGCCTGCCATTGGAGAAGGCTTTGTGTGCGCTGTGTCTGCTGCCCAGATCCTTTAGGTAACATCCAATGGAAGGGATGGGCTCAGCCCTGAGGTCTGGGTGGTCCATGGTACAAACTACAGACTTCTCATGTCAAAGCGAGACCAGAGCATGATCATCCTTCTCCCATTCACTGTGCCCAATTTCTGCACCCAGTCCCAGGCTTGCAAGCTGGAGGAACATCTTGGTACGGTCTGGCTAGGGACGATGAAGAAGGCATGCTGCTGAGGGGATGTTTAGATGGTGACCTTGGAAAGGGAGTCCCACAGTCTGTTACGTACTGACCGTGGTACTCATCCCTGGCCTTCACAGGCTTGGTGGGGAGCTGGGGAGCCCAGGGGTCTGAAGGGAAGTCACCCACTCGAGGGGACTGCTGGGGGGGATTTGGTGCATTTGCCAGAGCAATGCAACAAAAGGGGAGCGGAGCACTGTAAGCAGAAGGTCTCATTTTGCTCCTCATTCCTCTAACATATAAAGCTATCACAGCTAAATGCAAAGGGACCCCACAGCGGTACTTTTGCACCTCATTCTTACTGAAATTAATGGGAATTAGGCATTAAGCAGCTAAATGCATTTCTGGCTCTAACCCTGATTCTGTAATGCGTCCACTGCCCCATTAAGAAGACAAACTCATTAAATGTCACAGAGTCTCTGAAACGAAGGTGACTGATGTGTTGGTAAATTGGAAATGCAATTCACTCCATCTTCAGTTAGAGAACTATGTCCTGCATCTGACATTGGTTGCATTATATTAATGTTTTTCTTTTTCATTTTTGAAGGTCATGCTCCCGGGGAATTTGAGTCATATATAAATCAAGCTGGCTTACATTTCAATTTTTTTTATTAAATTGAACAACTACTGGAAGTTAGAGTTTTAGGAGAGAGTTTTCAAATTAGTGCAAAGCTTGAATTATTCTTATACTGCAAACCAGTGGGAAGGAGTAAAGTTCCTCTGACTGGCAGCCAACAGCCACTTAAATTAAGGAAGAATCAAACCTTTTGCCAGTTTCAAAAAAGTCAACACATCTGCCTGAGTTATGAATTAGGGATGCTGAGCTTAGACCAAAAATATGGACAAAACCAGATCTGGATCTTCACTTTTGATGCAGAGGACTGAACTCTGTTACTCCTGCTTTTATGCGTTTGTCAACACAACGTTGAAAAGCACCTCTGCTTAAATAACTTAAATGCTCAGTAGAATACTAACAATCCTGGAATCCCTTGATACTTTTCGTTAATTTAGGCTTTCCTTTGTTGGTTTGCTTACAATATGGACAAAACCAGATCTGGATCTTCACTTTTGATGCAGAGGACTGAACTCTGTTACTCCTGCTTTTATGCGTTTGTCAACACAACGTTGAAAAGCACCTCTGCTTAAATAACTTAAATGCTCAGTAGAATACTAACAATCCTGGAATCCCTTGATACTTTTCGTTAATTTAGGCTTTCCTTTGTTGGTTTGCTTACACTAAAATTCCAGCTTTAAATTAATGGTGGTTTTGCTCTGTACTAAAAGAACTTGCAGTGTTCTGGCTGACTGGGAACTGTTGTATATGTTGTCTCAAGTCATGCAAAAATTAAATTTTAATAGCAGTTTTAATTATAATTTAATTATGATGTATATACAAATTTTACATATATATATATATATAAAATTTTATTAGAATTTCATTATAATAGCCATTATCCATCCTGTAGGTAACATTTACCATGAGTAGGCTTCAAAGCATTTCACAAAGGGAGTAAACATACAATTAGCACTGTTTTACAAATGGGGAAACTGAGGCAGGAGCTGGCTTGGCCGGAGAAGGCAAAAAGTTAGCACCAGGTACTGCACCTCAGTCCTCTGAGTCCGGCTCCATGCACAGGCCCCAGGGTCAGTTGGATGCGCTGGCATCTTTCTGGCAGCGTAAGCTAAACTGCGTATTTGGGATCTGTAACTTCTTTTTCCAAAGCCTCTTCTCTCTGCCTCTCCCCTGCAAAGTCCTAGACATTATCCACCTCCAAAAAAAAAACATTAGGCAATGCATGCTAATTATTATTGTGGCAAAACTTTCTATCTTCATCAATCAGTCAAGCAAGACGTTGTCATGGAAGGCTTATACACCTTTAGTTACCTCTCATTAAAAAAATACCTTTGAAGTGACTAACCCTGTTTAGATGTCTTGAGGCTTCACTTGTACAAACCAATGTCCCACTTGCAAGCCTTTTGCTGTTGGGCCACCTCTCGTGATCCTTTCTGGCCATTTTGCTATAGCTGCTGCATACCCGTACAGACAGACACACCGAGAGCTCACGGTGTTTTTTGCCAGATCATCATACCAAACAGATAAGCAGATCTGGATTGCTGCAAGAAATGTGTGGGCGAAGAATTAATCCTTTCTTAATTTGCTGCTAATAACCCCCTAGCTGTGACATGACTACATACCAAGCATTAGACTGTACACAGTTTCAGACCTTAAGAAAGCAGAAATACATACCTAAACCACAATGTGATCCAAAAGGTATAAAAAAGGTGTGTTTATAAAGAAAAGAAGGCTGTAAAAGGAACGATTTATAAGAATAAATAAGGATATAAAACAGAAACAGAAAAAAAAGAGGTAAAGGGCTTGACTGTGGCAGTAATTGATCTTCCTGACTTGTGGGCTGTTGATGATTATTTCTGTCATCATAATACTCACTAAAGAGATTGAAATATGATTATTTTTTTCTTTATTTTTAAAAAATTCACATTTTTTCTCTGCACTGGTGAAATGACAGCGCATTGTCTGGAAGAAAGGAGAGAGAGACATAGTTCAGATAAATTGAAAAGGAATGGGAAAAGTATGGGGTAAAGATATGTCTGAATGAATTGTGCATATACTGCTGGGAGAGATGAAGTTACACAGGAAAGTTGGCGTGTTTGTAAAATTTCCTGCCCAGATTGTGCCAGCAGAACTCACATGTGGCTTTTGAACCTGCAACAGCCCTCGTGTATCTATGCCAGGGTCTTTTGTCCATGCGATAGTCTCTTCTGCTGCTTTGAACAATCCTCCCAGTCCCAGTCCAGAGGGGAGGGTGGATGCAGACACACCATCACAGCAGACAATGTGTGAAAGGTGACCTGGGACTTCAAAGTAATTTTTGTTATTCCAGGAAGGTGAGAATTGAGAAAAAAGAGGTAAAGGGTTTTACTGTGGCAGTAATTGATCTTCCTGACTTGTGGGCTGTTGATGATTATTTCTGTCATCATAATACTCACTAAAGAGATTGAAATATGATTATTTTTTTCTTTATTTTTAAAAAATTCACATTTTTTCTCTGCACTGGTGAAATGACAGCGCATTGTCTGGAAGAAAGGAGAGAGAGACATAGTTCAGATAAATTGAAAAGGAATGGGAAAAGTATGGGGTAAAGATATGTCTGAATGAATTGTGCATATACTGCTGGGAGAGATGAAGTTACACAGGAAAGTTGGCGTGTTTGTAAAATTTCCTGCCCAGATTGTGCCAGCAGAACTCACATGTGGCTTTTGAACCTGCAACAGCCCTCGTGTATCTATGCCAGGGTCTTTTGTCCATGCGATAGTCTCTTCTGCTGCTTTGAACAATCCTCCCAGTCCCAGTCCAGAGGGGAGGGTGGATGCAGACACACCATCACAGCAGACAATGTGTGAAAGGTGACCTGGGACTTCAAAGTAATTTTTGTTATTCCAGGAAGGTGAGAATTGAGGGAGAGGTGTTTTGTGCCATTTTGTTTAAAGACCTATGACACAGAGCATTGCGCTGAAGTGTAGGATCCCTAGATTTGAATCCTGTCTCTTTTATCAGCTTGCTGGGTGACTTCGAACAAGACCCTTAACAGCCTCAGCTTCCCCCTCATGCAAAGGAGACTGTCCGGGCATGTTTCATGGAGCACTCCAAGACCCGCTGATGAAAAACACATGTGTTGTTACTACCTTTCTTTAGCACTTCTGAGTATGTGCAATGGGTGGGTCGTGTCCAGCAGACAGCAGGCTCTGATCCAAGAGGAGTATATCTAAGTTATAAGCATGGCAGCATGACATGAATAGAATAGAATAGAATAGAATATTATCACAACTACTTCATAGCCAAAGATACCTGGAAGTGCCTGGAAGTGGGAGGATGAGTAAAGCACGCTATGCAGTCAAGACCCTATGCAGTAAGCCCCCCTGTTACACCACTCACAGCCCCACTCCGACTGGGAACTGCTCTTCAGCTCCCTCAGCTTTTCCTGTGCTCCTGCCCACGGGCACCCTGGTTCTCACCAAAGAGGTCCAGGGCTTCCCTCTCCCTGGAGCTCTGTTGCTGCCTAATTTTGGTGAAGAGTTCAAAGAAGTTGGTTTGTGCACTCACCTCATCCAAGAGCACAGGAGGGGAAATAGAGGGGGGAAAGGTACAGTAGAAACACAGCACAAAACAGTGAGAGGAGTGAGGAACGGCATGTGGGTCCGTTGTGATGATGTTGCATGGAAGAGCTACCAGCACA
The DNA here is from genome assembly GCF_000699145.1 of Aptenodytes forsteri. NCBI lineage: Eukaryota > Metazoa > Chordata > Aves > Sphenisciformes > Spheniscidae > Aptenodytes > Aptenodytes forsteri. The sequence goes on along the minus strand of NW_008795496.1, from coordinate 59,029 downwards.
CCTTGGAGATGATGTTCCCGGTGGAGGGGATGGTATGGAAGATGGCACAAAGTAAAGTCAGGGTGAAAGAACTAGGCAGTACACTTGGGCGCATATGAGGGAGCGTGGGACTAAAGGGAAAACATGACCTAGAGACAAGAGAAGAATCCAGAGACAGGGTAAAGAACCATGACAGGATAAGAGCAAGCGTGTTCAAGGGTAAACAGAAAAGAAAATCTCCTGTGATAATATTAAATAGTTAAATAAGTCTGAACATTGCATCGCATTATTGCTGGCTTGCTTTCACTGTAGCAATTACTGAACAAACTCCTCAACTTATTAAAGACAGGCAGATACACAAACGAGCAGCCTATAAAGACTGTGTCAGCTTGCAGCCCTGGTGCAACACTCACTTGCAGTCACCCCTGGGTTAATGGGCTTTGGGGAGCATTTTGTCCAAGCATGATTATATCATCACCCCTGGGACCAAATGAACCGGTAGCAGTGCTGTCCCACTCCCATCATTGCTGTTAGATGCTGCTTTCATCCCGGGCTCACTGGTCTGAGTGACAGCAAAAGGAAAGAGAAGAAATAACGTGGGAAACAAAGAGAACAAGTATGGGAGGGGTATTAGGTTTTAGGTCTTCAGGATTTAGCCAAAGCCCGTGACAGGAGTGGTATTGCCAGCTTGCCCACCCTAAGCAAATCCATAGCAAGACCAGAGAGGCCAAGGAGCTCTAAGCCATAACCCAGGGGTCACACAACTCCCATGGAAGTCAAAGAGCTAAATGCTCACCCAGGATAAACCAGAAAGCACTGTTAAAAACAATGGAGAGACCCTGTTTTCCAGTGGCTGGAGGGCTGGCCAGGACGTGCATCCAGGAGATGGGCTATACCCTAAGGAAAGGGCTGAGTCCCATGAAACTGGATGAGGGAAGCTACAGGCATCCTTGGGATGCGAGGGAGGCTCAGAGGCCCATCGTGGACCCCTATTTGCTTGGTTCTGGCAAAAAGGAAGGAAAAAAAAAGATAGAAACAAAATTAACAGTTTTTCCTAAACTAGGTGCAACTTTCAGATTCGGGACAGGAGGTCAGAAACTCTTTGCTGTTGCCCAGTCCTTTCTCAGCTCTCTGCCCTCCCTAAGATCATTTGGCAAATCTCTTGAGGAAGACTCTACAGGTGTAAATGCCTTAACTCCCCTGGCTTTGGGTGGTAACAGGGATATTACTGATTTGAATCAGCTCAGGCTTTAGCTTCTCTGAGCCCAGAATGGTTTGACCTGAGAATAAAATGCCATCCCAAACACGAGTGTGCCTTGGTGAACTGGAAAGAGATGACCAGCCTAACAGGTGAATGCTGTCTTGAAAAATCTGATTTTCTGCAGTAGTTACATCACTTGCATTTGTTATTCTTCATCCATTCCTAAAATCTAGGTTCCAGGATGTCTCTGTGCTACTGCTAGCTAATGGGAAGCCTGTGTATCTCACTCAGATGTTATTAATTCCAAGCGAATACACTTGCTAGCTTTTTCTACTTACATTCCTCATGTTCTCACATAAAAATGACTAAAAAAAAAGTATTTCCTGGAACAGTCCTTGACAGCCTGTTTACCATCTTAAATTGATCACCCATCACAGACTCTTTCTCCGCCATAACCACTCAATATTTCAGGGCCAGGCCAAGAACTCACATTAAGTAGAGAAGATTTGCACAGTGTGTCTCTGAGACAAAGGAGCCCTTTGAAAGGTTAAATACTGGGGTCTGTAGCACTCTCCATCTTGGCTAGAAGCTGAAATGCTGCAGGCAGGAGTGTAAGACAAGCACTCCGCAGCAGCCCTCAGCAGGCATGGGGACTGCCTGCTCAGCAAGGGCTTTGGGAACTGGAAGCTGGTGGAAATGGGAGCAATCCTAGTTCAGAAGATGATTAGAAAAATTTATGTTTCTCTTTCCCCCCCTCCATGGAATTTTTCCAATCTGCAGTAAAACCGTGTTTCTCATTTTGGCTCAATGTGATTTAAAACACAAAAAAGGGAATGGTTTTCTTTTTTTTTTTCCTCCTTTTCTCCAAGTTCCATTATTGCCAGATAGGAGGATTCAGGATGGAAAAGCAGAGAAGGAGAAACAGCCACACAAAACCTAAATGAGTGAAAAATGTGAATGATCTTGAAACACCGGGAAATGTTTCATTCTACATCAAAACTAAATAAAGTTTTGCTTAAAAAATGAGAGTGCTGAACAAGTAAATAAATAGCCAGAGCTCTCATGCTATTTCAAATGTAATCTCTTATTTCAAAAGCGCTGCTCACTGACAATATTTCAGGTTCTTACCAAAATTTGCCATCCAGATTCCTATAACACATAAGGTCCCTGTGGGTGGGCTGAATCAAAGTCAGGGAAATGGGATACAGGATATTTGGAAACACAAGACTTATTCCTTGCTTTGCACGGCTGGAGCATTACCTGTGGCTCCAACCCCAGTCTGGACAGTGACCCCTCAGTGGCGGTGGCTGAGCAGCAGGATGGTCCAGCCGAGGGTGCACATCCCAGAATAAAAGGGTCTGTGAACTGGACCTCCAGCCAGCGGCAAGGATGCGTGGCTGGCGGGGGCGATGCTGCCTTCGGCCACGCAGGGCAAAGAGAGCCCTGGGAATTGTGCTGAATCAGTCTGGAACCAGCATGCGATTGTTTACAGCACGATATTTCATGAGGGTCGTTTACTTTCATTAAAACAGGTTCGTGAGCAGCAGGACTTTACAATCAGTCCATTTCTGGGTAGGCTTGTGAAGTCCTTTGTTTCCATCGGCATTAATTATCCATGGCTAGCTGTGCAGGGGTGTTATAAAAGCAAACCTTTGGAGGCGGGGACCTGCACCGAACCACTTTTGAAGAGGAGATTCAGGGCATTTGTGTGCAGTGAGATGTGAGTGAGCCTGGCGGCTGGTAGCATGATACAGCACAGCACATACTGCGCAGAGAGAGGAGCAGGGAGCCCCGAAACACGCGCTTCCTTTGGCCGGGGCTGCGCAGCCCACCTTCGTTGGGAGATGCTCCCCTCGGGTACAGCAGTGCTACAACCTGGCTATACAGCTTCTGATCCCATAGCTTGCAAAGCCTGCGCTCATTCAGGGTCTCTGCACAGCGTCTGTCACACGGATGGGTCCGCTCTTGGTCGCCAGCGTCGTGCAGGTCTTGCAAAGCTGAGCTGGGCAGTGTCTGAGCTCTTTGTGTTTCAGCTCTTCAGTAATAAACTGGGAACTGTACGGCATGTACTTTGCAGGGGAGTTTTGAGATTAAATCCATCAAAACTCGAGGTACTGCTCAAAGGAGGCCATGTAAGTCCCATCTATATTTTCTGAATTGTGTTTAATTCAATTCAGGCCTTGTCTATTCATGACATTGTTTTCAGAGAAAAGTCAGTGTAATGTAAGACATTTCCTAGCAAGGACAAGCTCCTACTGCTGATCCTGTGTACCCTGGTCCTGAGGACTGGTGTGTTCCAGCTGTACAAGCAATATGAACATTTTCACTGTGGCGTTAGCAGATCCCACCTGAAATCCCTATGGATCCATTGTAAAAGTGGAAGGGGATATCCTTTGACCCCTGTCTGAAGTTCCTTGCCATTTCCCTGCTTCCCTGGTTGCTAATCTGTCCCCCACCTGGTAGTCAAATGATCACTTTGCCAGAGTTCCCGGGTGAGTCCATTAACGATTTAAATCCCCCTTACACCGTGAATCAAGCACACAACTGTCTGATCCAGCTCCCACTGGACTTAGCCTTGGTTTTGCCCATGGTTTGTCATACAGCAGAGTCAGGCCACTCTGAGCATCAAACTACTCACCCCAGCACTGCCCCTTAATCATCACCCAACAAAGCAGATTAATGCCTCTCTCCCTTTCTCCCTCATCCACTCCATGCCTCCCCACGTTAATAGCTTCTGAGCAGCTGTCTTTAGCATAATGCAGTGATCCAAACATAAGCAGACACAGAGGGATTTACTGGAAGACGTCGTCTCTCACAATTCATTATTTATAACAGTGTTTTATGATTAAAACTGAAGCTATTAGAATGGCGAAAGCTCAGACTGGGACAATGTCGGCTTACTCAGATGCACATGGGCATGGCCATACCAGGAAAAACACGTTTCCCTGCACTGTCTATGGGATATAATAGGGAAAGGCTAAGCAAGCAAACAAGATGACAGTGTAAGGCTGAAGGGATTGATTCTGATCTTGTGGGAAGGCACCACAATTTATGTGGGTAGCGCTGGGGCTGCTTGCTGGGGCCAGCTTGTCTGTACAGATCTGGCTGGAGGTGCAGCAGCATCCTACTTCTTCCTGGCCTGGCCTGGATACAGGTGCTCTCTGGGGAGGTGTACCAAGTCCCTCTGGCGCATCCACGCCCTGGTGTCCCCCACAAACCTCAGCCCCACCAGTGAGCTCTGCAAACCTCCATCCCTCCGGCATTGCCAGTTACCTATGGAGGTGTGCAAAATCCTAATGCTTAATCCTTCTGCTGCTGCTGCATGCACAGACCTCACCCCATGTGGGTCTGGGGAACCCCCCTGTGAAGCTGTCAGTCATAGCTGGCAACAACAGCAAATATTCTGGCAGCATTATTGGTAACATCCAGAGCACCCAGGATGCATCTAAGTCCTGGCAGATCTGAATCTACAGCCCTCAAATCCCCAGGTGGACGAAGGACTGCCTGCATGTTCACATCCTGATTGTGCTCACCAGCTTTCACGCTCAGGCCAGTGCAACCCCGTGATGGTTTGGGTATAGGTGCTGCTATAGATACTGCCCGAGTGTGACCACAAAGCAAAACATGCCTCCTGGAGCACCTCTGCTTGGTCATCACCCTACCACCCCTCAGTGGCACCATCCACACTACACATGGCTCTGCATACTTGTGGGGGGTCCAAAAAGCTTCTCTTCAGCTGAACAGCAGCCTGTGCAGACCATTCAGGGACAGTTTGTCAGAGCTTTCTCCTCCTGGAGAGCTGTTCTTCCCATAGCCCCATCAACACAATTGCACGGGTCATCAGCTGCTCACAAGGAAAGAAAATACTCTTAGTGTAGACTGATGGAGGCTTTTCCATCCCATCTAGCACAGGGTCTCAGCTCCCAGGTGGAGCAGGGCTCTCAGCCAGCATTTGATTTATTTAGGTGAGAGGAGTGAAGGTCCCAGAGAGGACTTAAAAATAAACCTCTCCAAGACTTCTTCATGCACGGCTGCTCTCAGCCCCAGTGAGTTGGAGGCATGGGATGCTTTATCCTACCCCACAGTGCTGCCAGGGGGAGCTTCCTCCAGCAGTGAGATGAAGATGTTGGGACCTCCCGGAGGAGCTGGAGGGGGTGTGGGAGTACAGGGGGAGGCGAGAGGAACTGCTGCTTTTCCCTCTGTCATGGTTTAACCCTGGGAGGCAGCAAGCATGCAAGCTACTATGAAGAAAATTAACTCTCTACCAGCCAAATCCAGTACATCCTCTCTCTCCTCTCTCCAGCACATAATATTGGCGAATGAGGAGAGGCATCCAAGGAGAGCGGAAAGGAGGAATATAGGGAAAGGCCCTTTTTTCTCCTCTGAGAGTACAAGGTCTCATGTCTGTAGAGCAGCGTTATCTGACAGCTCCCCGCCGTATCCTCGGCTCTAGCAGGAGAGCTCATCTTCGTTGGCTGTGATGGCTCCACACCAGACATAGCAGGAACAGTTTTTCAGTGTCCTTCAAAAATGTTTGCAATGATGCTCTCCAGAGCCATCCTTCTGATATCCCTTGCTTTGACCCCTTCCTCACCCAGGAGCTGACCCTGAACTGCTCCATGTGCAGACAGGGGTCAAAGGCCAGGAACTTCCAAACTCAGAACAGAGAAAAATTATTTTCTCTACCAAAGAAAGCAGAGGGGAAAAGAAACCAACACACAAATCCAGCAAAACCCCCTGCTGGCAGCAGTTTGCCAGAGCAGTGAAATAAGGGATCTATGGCAAGCATAACACCAGCATGGCATCTTTCTCCATTGCTAGAGTAGGAGCTGTGACTCCATCACAGATTTCTCATAGCCAGCTTCACAGCTCAAGCTGCAGAGCTGCAATTTTTCTCTCTGCCGCTTCTAGTTCAGTCCAGAGTAGAGGATATTTCAGTCATCCTTGCTTTTGTTGGATATGCCTTACTTTATGGGCCTTAACTCTGCTCCAACTTCACCAGGAACAGGATCAGGGTCAATATGCTCAGTTCCCAGCACTGTCTGTTCTTGCTTTTTGGAAAATCAAAGAAGTTCCTCTCCCTCTGCCCAGAGCCACAGGCTAAAAGTGCATAGAAAGGCTCAGAAAAACTGAGAAGGCTGGAGAACACAAAGTGTAGAAATCAATGCACTTCTGGGGACAGTCTTATCAACCCATAGAAGAAACCATCTGAGCTCTGCTTCTAGGTCCCCTTTCTGTCCCCAGTCACTCTGTTTCCCTCTGAGTGAAGCAAGACAAAATGTTTTCATGCATTTTTTGCTGTGAATCTCTAGCTGCCCCATCACTACAGCATCTGAACTCACTTGGCCCCTTCCAGGAAGCAACAGGGGAAATCCCACCCTTGCCCAAGCACCCAGTCCATCGTGAATGGGGTCATTAGGTGCCACTGGCCGCAAGTGCCAGGAACAGCTCTCCAGTGAGGATTTCATCAGTGACTTGTCAGCCCAGGTAAAAACCACCAGCGGTTGTAGTTGTCGTATGGTGACGGCTCTTCAGAGACCAGGGCTGGGACACAACTCTGGGACCAGGGCTGTGCCATAGGTTGATCTGTGGCTCTTCACTGTCAAAGCCCATGTTGTTTAGAGCAGGAGACCTGTTTGGGCATCACAGATCCCTTCTGACCTTGTGCCCGACCTTCCCCCATGGGGAATCCCTGACCTGATAGAAGAGGAGCTCAGTGTTGGCATAGCTGGTGAAACACGTCGCATTTTATTTACACAACCAGTCACGCAGCGGTGAACTCCTTCAGCTCACCTTTGCGCTGCTGCAAATTAGGAGTGGCAACACTGCGGTCCAGTGAGCTAAACCTATGATGAGTAACAGATTCCCTTGTATTTCCTTATCTCATCGCTGTGACCTTGCTGCTGAAATGTAACCTCAATCCATCATTTCTGGAGAATAAATTCCTTTACCAAACTTCAGGCCTGGAGTATTTCGGTCCCTGGCCATCAGGGTTAGGAGATTACTTTATGCTACCTGACTTCTGACACCATTTTAAGGCTTATCTATAGCTATCAGTATTTATAACTTTTTAATATTTTCATATTTTTATACTTGTGCTTTCATCTGCCTGGCTGTAATATTAAAGTGGGAAAAAATACCAGGTTTGTTAAAATGGCTGCCTCACAGGGGCACATACACAGTGGGCATAGGGGGCAGACATTTTTTGTGCACTTTTGTCAGATTCCTTTGGTATAAGCTTGTCTTACACCAGTCCGATGGGGTCAGTCCCATGATTCATACTCATTTCAAATTGCATTGTCAAACTGTTTTGAAAGAAGGGTGTTACAGCTTGTTAACTGGTCATGAGATGCCAACAAACGTGGCAAGCATTTCCTTGTTCTAATGAACAAATCCTTGCCCCATGTTGGATAATTAGCTAATTTTCTATAACCCTAAACAATTTCTGGTGTTGTTTGAGGTTCATTCCGTTCTTTTAGCAGACCCTCAAGCCAAAGGACGCTCCAGTTACAACCCAAAGGGATGTGTGGTTTCAATAGCATTTCTATGTCTTAAACTTCCAAAATTTATGCAACTCAAAGAAAAGCAGAGCTGTGTTGGTGATAACTTGGTATCAATGATCTCCTTTGAATTCTGTTGAGCTGTACTTTGGACTAATTTGTCCAAGGATTTGTTACTGAACAAAACAAAGTCAAGGTGGGTTTGTTTTAGCCAGGAGACACAGTTCTGTCCACAGTGTTCAGATGATTAGCCCTGTTGAGCTCAGTTTTGCTCGGTTAAACTTGCTGTAGCAAAATGGAGTACGAGAGCTGGTGCGTTTACAAGTAGATGAGGTATGTCTTCCTGCACATTTCACCATCCTGAACTGATATGCTTCAGGACTTTTTTCATCTTTTTATGGGAATTTTTACCTTTGGGTCATAAAGTGATCTATCCACTTCGTAAGGATCATTATTGGTTCAGGCATCTGTGTATGCTCCTCAGAAAGCACAAGACTGGAAGAACAGCTTACAGGTCTGACTTTGGGTCCAGTCAGAAAGCTCACAAAGCAGGCAAGGTCTTATCCTTCTTGGCAGGAAAATGTGAGGTGGCCTCCCAAAATGAGGGCGCTGTCAGAGCCAAATAAATCCTCTGTTCAGCTTGATTCTGCCCATAATGAGCACCGAAAGCAAGCTTGTATCTCATGCTGTAAGTCTAATCTATCTGTCACTGTCTATTTTCAAGCTTGTTGGCATTTATAGGTGATACCAGACTATTCTGCCCCTGTGGTACTGCAGAAAATATTGGATTGCATTTGAGGCCACTGATCTTGTTGGATTTCTGGTACCAGGGGGACTGAATAGCAATGAATGGGAAGGACATGAGGAATGATTAAAGGGGGGTAATAAAGAGGGGTTTACAGTCACAAATGGTGGGGAGAAGGTGGCTGAGGAGCAACAGGGCATTATTTGTAAACATGAGAACTGAAGGGTGCTCAGTGAAAAGAGCAAGTAGCAGATTTATTTTAAAATCAACAAGGGGAAGTACTTGTTCACACAATGCATAACTGAACTGTGACTCATTGCTGCAGGATGTTGTGGAGGCCAAAAGCCTACACAGGTTTAGACAAACTCAGGGAAAAGAAGTCCATTGAGAGCTATTAAATAAGATAGTTCAGATGCTACCTATAGCTCACAGTCCCTAAAGCACTCATTGCTGGGAGCTAGGCTGGGCTGGGATAAGCAGGGAATAGGTCACTCGATATTTGCTGTTTTTCCTGCCTCTTCCCCCAGGAATCTGCTTCTTGTTGGTGTCAGAGAGAAGACGGTGCTAGATGGACTTTCTGACTTAGCAGGCATTTATGTTTTGCAACACAAGCTTATTTGTGAAACAGATTGTGGTCGTATTGATGACACGCCTTTGGGGAAGATGATTGCTTTGAGGGGGTCTGCTCTGTGTGTGGGATGTGCGTGCATGCCTCTGGTACGGAATAAATCGATGGTCAATTATACATCTGAGTGTGGGAGTGCCATTCATTACTCATTTGCTTTGCTTCCAGGCTGTGTGATAGGTGGTTGTGAGCAAAATCACAACTAACAAGTGCTGCTTTTGTCACATACTCGGGGTTTTACTGTGAAGGTGAAGGGCATGGCACTCAGCCAAAGACCAGGGTCCAGCTAGTTTTGCTGCTTGGTGTTCTTCTAAGAGGTGAGTGAAGGAAAGGAAATGCAAAAGGTTATTTAAATAAGTCATCTGTAATAGGCTGCCTAAATACAGGGTTGACGTCTCGCTGTTGGAAAGCCATGGTCTGACAGCGCCAGCAGTAGGTGGTGTGAATAGCTCCCACGCCTGCACCCGTCCCTCATAGGGCACCAAGCAGCCTAGATGTGACCTTGAAAGTTTCTGCTCTCCAGCTTGTAGCAACTCATGTGGGTCTCACACCATGGCTAATCCTTGCTGTGACTCCTAACAGTGTATGCCCCACCACTGACCTCAGAAATGTCTGAAGACTGGGCAGAGCACTCACCAGACCCTCATAACAGTTTTGGATAGCCTGGTTTTTCTCTAGCATCTCTGCTGGCTGGGCCTCTGAAACACAGAGGGGTTAAAGTGATTAGACCTCAAATTGGTAAGGAGGCTCTTGTTCCCATCCACTGCTCAGTCTCTCAGGAAGATCACTGCAAATTTCATCTTTGTGTCTATTTAATCTACCTAATCAAATCCATGAGTCCTTGTAAAGCTTTTACGTCTGAAGATGGCTCTGCCTGCAATGGGAGGAATGGGGAGATTCGCAACTGGGCTTGAGAAACTGAGAATTACAAAACTGCTTTTATTCCCCTAAAGCAACTTCATCTCGTTCAAGTCCCCACTGCAAAGTCTGAGTACCTAACACCAGGGAATGGTGGCTAGGTAAGTGCAGGGTAAATAATACTATAACCACAGAAGAGAGCAAGCCTCTAATATTGTACAAAACACAAACATCCCTGCAGAGCAGAGGGGCCTTCAGCTGTGAAAAGTATTTTCTTTCTGGATTTCAGATAGAGAGTGAGGTAGAAAGATCTGAATGTCCAGGAAAGTGTGAACAGGTAAAACCCAGGGGCCAAGCTTGAGAAGACGAGCAAATACCATAGTGTGGTGGCTCTTCTCCCACAGAAGTAAGTCTTCGCCATTGTAGTGGTGATCTGTAGTCAAACATTTTCTCCTCTCTTTTTGCCTTGGTTCATTGGATGGAGATTAGCTGAACCATCCAGTTCTAAAAACATGGAAAATTAATGTTTTTTCCTGTGGTTCACTCTCTCCTGGCCTTATGTGTAGAAAAGGGATATGCCCGTGTTTGGTCTGGCTTGTTTCTCCTATCAATTGTCTCAAAATATTATAGAAATTGGATCTGGTCATGTTCCACTCTAAAACTCTGGAAAAGTTACTGGATCAGTCAGATGAAAGCAGCTGTACAAATTTGCTATCAGCTGCTAAATGTTTGGCAGCCTGGACAGTGCTAGTATCAATCAAGTTAACAGTTTGGTGTTTTGCTCATTCTGCTAGATTAATGCAAAAACGGAATTGCTCTGCTCATGAAGAAAACCATCAGAAGTCGTCTTCTCACTACTTGGGTTGCTCTTTGCCCAAGGAGACCTTGCTAATGTTCTGTTTGCAAGTGCTGTGTTGTGGAACTATGGCTTATCTCCCCATGCTATCTGAGAAGGTGATTTGTTATGCAGTATTTTGGCGAGATGAAACAAATTGCAGGAAATCGAGCTTGGAGGGATGGGAACTCTGGCTGACACTGGGTGGCACTCAGTCCGTACTGAATCCCTCAGGTTTTAATAAAGGGGCCTCTTTGCTTCTCCTTCAGTTTCCCTGCTTTAAACCATATGGAATTAACCGTCCTTGGACGAGGGAGGGATGAGGTACAGAAACTCCACCAGCTTTGTGCTTTCCTTGTCCTGCCAGAGCTGACTCCTGAAAGGGATCACAGCTCTTGCTGTCAGCAGTCCCCTTCTCCAGGCACTATGAAGTGCTGCACTGAGTCCTAGCCTTTAAGTACTTAAAACAAGAAAATCATTAAAGAAAATGCCTGTGTCAACAATAAATAGACGTACTGTATTTTCTTAGGCAACACATATCTGAAAAAGGAAACCTGTTAGTCCTGAACTGAAGACCATGGCAGAAAACCTGGTCCTGGCAGAACCGACCAGGGAGACTGAGCCGGTCCTGCCCATGTGTTCCTGCTGCCATAGGGCTTAACATACAGCCCCCAACAGCTTGGCACCACAGCAAGGACACTGTCACTACCAGCCAGATTGGAGTTGAAGGCCATCGAAGGGGAGAGGATGAGGGACAACTGATTCTGGGGAAAGTAACATCCTTTTTAGCTTTATGCCCTCTCCTACATAAGAAATCCTCCTAATGCAGCAGTTCTACAACCTTCCTTTTTACACTGTTCCTACCAGCAACTCCACAGAAAGGCCCTAACAAAATATACACACTCACAGCTCCCAGCGGTTTTGTTTGAGATGATGTTGTTAAAGTGAAATCCCTTATTCCACAACCAAAAAGAGATTTGAGTTAAAGACAAACAACTTAAGCCATTTGGGAAACACATATGTGCTTTACCATCTTGTTGATCTGACGGCCACGCTGCTAGAAAAGACAGGATGGGGAGTTGTGAACTGCTCCTACCTCTCCCTTGCGACTCGCTACCTCCAGAGCCTGCTCACTTCAACACGCTGAGCACATAAAAACCACAGACAACAACCTCAGCGACTGGAATGTCATACGCTGGGATGCGAGAACTGCGCAAAGCTTCCAAAGACGCCCTCTCTAGCCACCTTTCATTGCATCCAACCATCCTGTGACACCTCTGCGCTGTGGGATGTGCACGATATGTCATCCCATGAAGTCTTTAGCTTTGTTTTCTTAAGCTACAATAAGACCCCTTTAGACTAGATCTATGTGGCTGTCCTTTCTTAATGGAAAAAAAAGCACTACATTTCTTATATTACTATTTTCTCCAGGTTCAAATATAATTTGTTCTGCTCCGTAATGCAAAATTTCACCAATTTGAACTGGCTTGATTGCTTATCCAATTACATAATTGTTTCAACTACAGAAAGCTAAATAAAGAGTTTCCAGAGATTTTTTTGCTGTGTTTAAGTAGGTTTTGAAGCGCTAGAATTTAACTGAGCTTTAAAAAAAAAACAACCCTTATGCTTTGGAAGATGTTAACTTTGGCTCCTAAAAGGGATTACCCATAATACTAAACACATGCTATCATAACTCAGGAAAACAGAGTCACACAGACTCTTTTTTTCAGTGATTTTTGACATTGTCTCCATGTGTAACTTTATACATAAATAAGAATTCTTTCTCTCTCACCCCACCCATGCATATTTAATATTGTCTCTGGAAAGGGTTTCCTTAAACACTTTAAGGAAGCTGCTTCTTCTCCAAAGACTTTTTCCTGCCTCCCTCCTTAAATCAAGAACTTGGGTGGCCTCTGTTCTGATAAAGGGCGTCAGCTCTGTGAGCTTTGGGGTTTCAGCTCTTTCCCTGAGCATCTGTCCTGGCTTATGTCTGCACATGTGGTGAATGAAGCAGGTGCTCTAGAAAGGCTCCAGGAGAAAATGTTATGCCAGCAATGTTCCTGTAGTAATAACTGCAATGAGCAGAAATTTAGAACTACCTTGGCAGCATCACTCATGAGCACCTTTGTTCCAGAGACTGCTGCATTTTAAAAATTGCTGGTTTAGGAATGTTTTGGAGCCCAGATAGTGCTGACAATGCCCCAGTAACCTCAGTGCAGTTGCTCCTCACTCTAGTAGGGCATGATTTGGACAGTGGCTCACTGTCCCCCTCAATTGCACTGATCTATCCTTGATTTAAAAAGGTCTGAGAGCAGAGAGGATTTAACAGATAGGATAGGTGGGGGTCTGGAGCACATGAGGTACAGGGAGGGACTGTGGGAACTGGGCTTGTTCAGCCTTAAAAAGAGAAGGCTGAAGGTGATTCTACTGCTGTCTTCAACTACCTTATGAGAGGGTATTGGAAGACGCAGCCAGACTCTTCTTGGAGGTGCACAGCAATAGGACAAAAAACAATGGACACAAGTAGGAGAGTGAGAAAGTAGGGAAAAAAAATTTACTGAGGACAGGCAAGCACTGGGCAAGCAGGCTGCCCAGAGGATGGGAAATCTCCATCCTGGAAGACAGTAAAACCCTAGATGAGGCCCAGAGCAACCCATGTAGTTGGCCCTGCTTTGAGTGAAGAGCTGGATTAGGTGACAGCTAGAGGTCCCTTCTAACCTGAATTTTTCAATGTTTCTGTGATTTCTCATGTATTGTTCCTTCTCATTTTCTTCTGTGCTAGTGGCTTTGTGTGGCTGTGCCTAGTCATTTGCTCTGAAACCTGCATGAGAAACAATTGTGGCTGGCCTAGATTTGAGGATCTTCTGAATGACAATTTGGGGATCCAGGAAAAGTGGTCATTTGTTCGCCCTCACAAATGTCTCATTTATAAATCATGTCTTGCTTGTTTCATTGACCTTCCAATCTCTAAGAACTTCTGTTTTGATACTACAGCAGCAAAAAAAATTCTTAGGATGGGTGTTACACAGGGTGGTAAGAGGAAAGGAGACAGTGTCACACACTAGTAGAAGAAGTCTGGAGCAGTTTCATTAATTATGCCTTCATACAGGGACTTCTTTCTACGGTAGTATAGTTCTTCCTTTCGATTACTCCAGCACACTGCCAAATGTGAAGATAGGGATCTTGAATCATCTCTCTTGACTTAGTAAAACCAATGGTCTAAGCCAGCAGAATATCAAAAGAACTGAATGGTAGACCTGAGGAGGAGCCTTGTCTCACAGAAATTAGAGCAAAGAAGAGAATAAAATGGACTGCCAATACTGCATCCAGTCAAGCCAGGAATGCCAGGTTCTTTCCGAAAAGAAACCACACAAGATTCACTCACCTTTTCTGCTTTCATTGGTATGAAACAGGCAATTGTTCCTATACCTTTTTCTACATAAACATTTCCAACAAAGTCAATACGATGATATAGGAGCATGAATTAGTCCCATGCTTGCAAATACTTTTATATCCTTGGAAAACAAGTCTGTAGAGGTTTTAGCCATTATTAATTAACATGATTATTGATTCTTGTAAAATGCTGCCTGCTTGGAATACTGTAATGTCACTCTTTAAGTGGTACAGTATTGCAACATGTACTTGCAATATAAACCAGAACGTGGTCTGTATTTGTCAGTGCAGGCATGTATGCACACATACAGACACAAACAAATACAGAGCAAGTGCTGCATATGGTCCAGCCGTCTGTCCTTCCTACCCTGACTTCAGGGGAACAAAGGTAATATTCAGGAACCTCAACCGGTTCTACTGGGCATTTAACATTTCAGTAACCAATAGGAACTGATTGGCCAAAGAGACAAGTCAACAGTAGTGTGTTTGCTCAACCCAATGACTAACAATTCCTCCTAGTGCTCATACAGTGCTTTATGAATAAATTATATAATTCCCTATTAAGGTTGCACAACACAATTTGGTTTGGGATATAGACCTGTGGCTGCATTCATTCAACACATTTCAGCATTCCTGCAGCACTACGAGCTCAGGAACTGATGGAAGTGTCTCATTATCACAGCAATGTGCGCCCATAGCTCACAGTGAAATCCACCATCAGTGCTGCTGCGTCCTTGGGCTCCTTATACAAGGAGTAGGCCCTCAATGTGTAATCCAGGATCACCAGGTTGCTGGGGGAAGAGCAGAAAGAATTGTATAAACCTCACCCACGTGCAGTGATGAGGATCCTTCCTAGAGCTGCCAATCTGGGCCCCCATCCGCTTGGGATCCATATTCTGCACCCCACCAAGAGAGGGACCTCAGCACTTCCTTTCATAGGAATAAAATCCACTCTTTTCTTTCAAAATGTGGGAGACAGCATCATACTGAGGAAGGTGGTGTATGCACACTCTTCCATGAGGGGCATTCAGAGCATTTAAGACATGGGGCACCCAGTATCAGCCTCTGACTAGTGGTTGGGACAATCACTTAGACTTTCAACCTGACTTTCAACCTCTGCTCCTGGGACTATCCGTGTACTACATGTGAAAATTGTCTGCATGAGTAGATCCAGGAAGAAAGTTTATACTACAAGATTCCTGACCCTTAAGAGATTACCTTAATATTAACATTTGTATTTGCTCTCTTTCTGACAAAACGTGTCTTGAATACCTTTCAAGCAGAAGCTGGGAGAGGCCTTCTCTTTGAGACTTGGTAGTTAGAGTGATGTCCTAGGAAGTGGGAATGTGCGCCCCTGTAGGCATAGGTGAGTAATGAACCTGGCTTTCCTACAATGTGAGTGAGTGCTTCGCTGATGGGGTCTTCCCTTCTAGGGGGACAACGGTCAGTTTGCTATTCTCAGGCAGCCACAGCTGTCTGCACTTGGTGGGAGCCCCTTTCTGTTGGAGTCTGCTCAGTGTACTGTGGTAGCCTCCCGTATCAAGCTCATGAGATGTACGTGGACAAGTGCCTTGTTTGTAGATCTGCAGGCCCAGAGCACGATGGTCAAAAGTCAGAGGAACTTCAATGTCAGGAAATGAAGGTCCTTTGATGTTTAGGTACTCTGGACCTTGGTGTCTACTGCGGGAGGATTTTCAGAGCCACAGTTACCCATTTAAATGCTTAATCAGTACCCTATCAGGTGACTAAGACCCACATACAATGAGGATTTTAGGTACCTAATCTTATGTAGGCTCCACAGTTTCACTCACGTACTTGGCCCAATATGCTGAGTGTGTGATGGATGCCAGCGTCTGCTCCATCTCCCATGTGGTACCAAATACACAGAGGCCAAGGACTGGCCACACTGCTCAGCTTGAGCACTAGATTTTTGGCTGCATCCAGGCTAGAAGATAAAATGGTGCACAGGCTGTTCCCTGGTCATGGAGTGCCACAGATTGTGTCTATACAGCTCACCTCTTTTACTGCCCAGGACGTGGTGGTTATGACCAAGAGGCCTGCAAGAGCAATGTTGACCCTGCTAACACTGAATGTGGGGAGAAAACCATGCCGTGGTGGCCACCAGCAGCTTAATGATGAGGATGATCATATGCAGTGCTCAGACTCAGGTCTTACCCTATTTACTCACACAGAATGAACTTTTAGCTCAAACTATGGAGGCCCATACTTCTATTTATGGAGGTGCTGGGTTTATTTCGCAGTGTACCAGCTTCCCTTGGGAGATGTTCTGTTTCTGCTACACTTCCTCCCAGATAAGAATTGTCAGTTTTTCTACACTTCCTCCCAGATAAGAATTGTCAGATTTTTTAAATTTCTTTTTAGTATTTACACCTGATGGTGAATAACAGGTATACCAATGCTGACACAGCTATGAGCACAGACTATCACCCACACAAATGTAATCAGTACATCAGGTTATAAAGTCTTTGATGACAGACAGTATCTTGTGGATAGAAAGGTATCTTCTAGTCAAACCAGTCTGAACTCTCACCAACTAAGTACTATCTTTCTGATCTCTCTATCCGTGTCTATTAAGTTAGGAGCTGCTAGGGAATTTATTCATACTCGTGCTTCTACCTCCATTGCCAAAAAGTGGGTGGTTTGAACAAATCCTTGCTACTTGAAATCCTGCTGAGGTACCTCTCAGAGAGGAAAAAACAGATGAATTCAACAGATAACGTCATGGCTGGAAGTGAAGAAAATCGACATTCTTCCAAAGTTTTGAACAGGAAATACAACTACTGATTGTAATTATGAAGATGAGAAACTCTAAAAAGTATCTAGCACCTTCAGCTCGTGCAGGTATTTCAACGTCAGCACATAGCATGATATATTCCATGCATATGTATATACATGATATGCACTAGGGATGTACCATACAAGTTACATCCAAGCATTTCATTCATAAAATCAAGACCACTCATTTTCTTACAATTTTGCAGGCAGAGAGCAGCTCTCCTGGCATTCCTCTCTGCCCAGCTGTAGCCTGTTTCACCTCTGGGAGTCCTGGAAGCAAAACTTTTGGGCCCTGATCCATTGTGATTGCTTGGTGGAGGGTCTGCATCTCCAGAGAGGTCACCTGAGCCGAAGTCTGCCCATGTGGAGCTCATGTGGCATCAGGGCCTTGGTCAATACATCTCTGGAGCACAGATGTCAGCTGGGAAAGGCCAAGTCTGAAAATCACTAGAACTGTTTTGTAAATAACATGGAGGATAATTAATGACCCCGTTATAAAGACACAGCTATGGAAACAATTGCAAATTGATTTTTGGCAGACTGTTTTGGCAGAGTCGATCTGAAATAGCAGAGAGAGTCTCACGGGATCTTGATCTGTTTGCTGCACACATTTGGCGATCTGAAATAGCAGAGAGAGTCTCACGGCTTGATCTGTTTGCTGCACACATTTGCCCATTGACTCCTGGGGAAGCCGAGGGTCTGTACAGAGCACCAGATCACTACTGACCCACAAAGATAGGTGGCTTGGGACCAACCTGTTCTTTAGTCTTCCTCCTCCTCCAAAGGGATTAAACTCTGCATCCTATGCAGAGCATGAGCCTCAAAACTTCACCTACCCTTTCCATGGGCAAAACCTGGACTCTGACCTACAAATGAGCAAGTGTGCAGGCTTCTGCTAACCTGCTATGGGGATCTGCACTGTGCGCACCTCACTTGTACGCACAGTTCTTGGACTTGGACTTTCCAAGCAAGTGAAAAATGGCATCCTGTTCACAAACATTTTCAAGACTCTGGGAAGAAAGGAATTATGTTCATTTCGGTATTTACACTCAGGGCTTTATCAATTGTGTTAAGATCTTTGAAATCTGAATGTCTGCTTTCCTTTCTCTCTCTTTTCTCATTGTTATATTTTTGTCTTTTTCTTGCGTGTGCTTTTTTAAGGAGGTAAATCAAAGCAACAGAACAATGAACAGAGCATTGGAAATACTGTTACGGCCCATCAGATATGGATCACACTGCTCAAATCTGTGATTATGCCACTAACTGATTTAATTCCTCAGAAGACAACAAACAAGAAGGACAAAAATAATCCCCAATATCAGACCATCGAAATACTTCTTTCTGGGAAGCTGGACTATCCCATAGAGATGGACAAGTATTCCTTTCATGTCTGCCAAGCACTCACTTGCTCTTCCTTAAAATCACTTCTCCCGCAGTCCCTTCAACCCCAGACTCCATGCCACATTTCCTTCCCATGCCTCTCAAGTTAGGTTGCATGACTTGTTTGATAGGCTCACTGCTTTTCCCCTGTGTAATCCAGGGACAACATTTGTAAGTGCCTTGTCATTTCAGGTGCCTCTTGGATTTTTTAGGAGTTCAAATGAAGACTCATTAAAAAATTGGGATCCTTCAGTCTTTTCATGCTCAGAAGCCTTGGCCTTCCTGTGCAGTTTGCACTGCACTGTAGGTCCCAAGTGATTTGCCATCTCGTTAAAAAAAAACAAAACCAAAACCAAAAACAGAAAAAAAAACAAGAAAGGAAAAATGATGCTTATGTGTTTATGCAAGGAAATTACACACATCCACCTCCTTTCTCAAGCAAGCAAACGGTTTCAGAGTGGTTGGTTGAGTCACAGCTGCCCAAAGATGGCTATGAGTAGTGAGATCCAGATGTGCTCACCCAGCACACCAGACAGATGCTGTCCTTTGTCATAACTAGCAAGCAGAGCTGAACCAACAACCAGTGGCAATTTGACCACACAAAGTTACACATCTGTCTGTCACTTTGTTCTGCATAAGCCCACTTTTAAATAACCATACACAAAAGCCACTGCAGCCATAGCAACGCTTTTTTAAACAAACTGCTCCTCAACATATTTTTATACATTGATGTAAGCCCTTTTTAGGCAAATGTAGGGGTATGTATGTCTCTATAGTTAGTATTTAAATAGGCATATATACATATTTAATGTATGTCTGTGTATGTATATGTGTGTGTATATATCTGTACATATACTCAATGCAGAATAATCATGATGCCCTATAAGGCACAGAGTTCTGTGAAGATGCTCAATGATTCAAAGTACTGCTCATCACCTTGTGAGAGGAGTCCCTACCTAGAGGAGGTCAAATCACCCTGTGTGCCAGTTCAGTCACCAGCCTGGCAGCAGACTAACCCGGCAGAAAAATATGGCATCGTTTTCTTCTGTGTTAGAAAGCTGATCTGGCTGATGGGAAAGCCCAGCGAGTACAAGAGCTAGCTGGAGGGAGCAGACAGACTGGAGGAAGGGACATCACTCTTTCAGCATCTTCTCATGAGATCAGGTCAGTGGATCCGTAGCCCCAGCTGTTCTCCTGGCAAAGCCTTTGTCTCTCTCCTGTGACTGTGGAAAGAGCCTAGGGAAAAAAGTCTTCCTTGTCTTAGCCTTACTAAATATCCCTCGCAGTGCTTACACTAGGATTTACAACAGCTTAACTAAACAGATCACAGAACTGATTAACGTAAGTCCATGGAATTCAAGACACATGAATTTTCACAGTTTAACCACATCAGTTAGTTTTAATTTCTTGTCTTTTTTTGTCCCCTTTTGCAACATGTCTAAAGCAGCATCGCATGGCCCTGCAGATTAAGGGTCCTTCAAGTTGTTTCTGTTATTTGAAGACAGCTTGTAAAGGGAGGGTTTCAGTGGAGAGCAGTGGAACAGCTCAGAAAGAACAGTAACATACTTCAAAGTGGTATTATGTAGCTATGACAGCTAGAACAGCTTGGACATTTCACCCCATGCTTCTCACAAGTCAGAAGATAAGAACACAATCCCCCTAAGGCAAAATATTGTCATATTTCTTATTTAACACTCTGTATCCATGAAAAATGCCTTTCAAAATTACTCAAATAATGGGAAAATAAACATTAAGTGTTCTTCAAATGTGTTTTCCTTAAGATGACTATATACACTGTGACTCATTTAGTCTGATTATTTAAACTGCTGCATATACACCTACTCTTTTAGCACTATGAATCCACCTCAGAAATGTAAAATTCTGGATGAATTCATTCAAAAGCTCAGCTTGCAAGTCTATAAAATGACCTGATTAATTTTTATATTACAGAAAAATTGTTGTCATCAATTGGGGAAAACTGTTGGATGAGTTGGAACAACCAAAGCTTGGTGTGAATTTATCATACCATACAATTTTTTCATATATGATGTTAGGGTAAATTGCTATTTAAGAAGAGAGAAGAATGTTTTAGTATGGACTTTGAAATTCTGTTTCCTGAGCTTAGTTATTACAAAATTGTGATAAAGTTGGTAGAAAATCTGGGCAAATGAAGGAATAGTTGTTAGTGAAACACACAGGCAGGCTTATTCCTCTGCACCAGCAGCTGAGACCTTAGGGAAGAGTTCTGTGGGCACAAAACGTATTTGTGATAAATGCAGCCCTTGTGACTGGGATGGGCAGGTCAGCCTTGGTAACTCACAGTTATGGGAAAGGTGCGGACAAACATCAAAAGCTATTAAGGTGCCACAACCCTGGTAACAGTCTCTCGTGTGCTTTCCACCTGCTTCACCCAAGGAACAAAACACACGTGTTAACTCCGTAGGAAATGTGTATGGGGCCAGCTCCCAGGCTCAGCTGAAGGGAGGAAGCTCCTTCAGCCATGAGCCCCTTGCTCATGGAAGAGCTCTAAGAAAACCTGTGCTTTGCAGTATGATCCATTGGTGGCTGAAACTGCTTTAAATTACAATAGCAGTGGCCAGTTACACTTTGTGTGGTTTTATTCATAGTGGTTGTAGAGTATACAACAGCTGGGAAGGTAACTGCTCGTTCACAAAGAAAATTTAGGAAAATGTATCCCCAGGTGTCTCCTCGTAAAAGATGTATGCTCAAGTCAGACACACTCTTCTCAAATTTCTTGCTGAGCCTTGTTTCTTAGAGTGTCAGGGACTTCAGAGCACAGCCAGCAAACTGATCTCTAGAAAGCACTGTTGTAAAATCACAGACTCTGGATTTTATTGAAAAAGTCTCTTCAGTTCCTGGGAAAATTGTAGAGACGGAAAGGGGTATGGTGCTAGAACCAGTCTGCACTTCTGCACACACATCATTTCTGCTAGCTGTAATTGATTCAAGACTCTATCTGTGCTATAGATCAGACATTTGAAAACAGTAATTTGGTCTGGTTCACTGAATGTTGAAATCTTTGCAGTAAATGAAGCCAAATTAGCTAAGACTCTGAAGATTTTTTGGAGATGTAGCAAAAGAAAAGGATAAAAATAACAGCAAAACTACGATAGAACAGACAACTCTCTTACATAGAGTGCTCTGAATTGCAGACTGCTGGCGTGGCTGTCTGGGGAATGAGGTGCAAATCATTCCTTTAGTCCCTTGCTTGAACGACTGTCTCATGGATAGTTAAGCTTGAGAAGGGGAGCAAGTGACGGGTAATCATATTTTTATCCTCAAGCCCATGGGTGAGAAAGGGAAGAACCTTCAGCAGCCCACCCGCCGTGTACCAACTGGTGATAGAGGCACCTGGTGTTCTCACACAGAGCTAGATGAAACCTGGGCAGCAGATTGCAGCTCTCTGCGCAAGGGGTGATCAGCCAGCAGCCACGTGCTGCTTCCAAGCAGATGAAGCACAAATCCTCTCCAGACCTACAGCTCATGTTCTGCTGGGTTAGCCGAATTCCCAGCTTGGGGGGCAAATAAAATATGCGTGCTTAAATTGAACTAGCCAGGCTGCCCGAGTACCAATCCAAGCCTTGTTCAGTCTATCAGTAGGATGGAGGGATGGCTGCTAGAGTTCCCCCAGCTCTTTGGATGCTTGTGACATAAGACTGACAAATTTTGGCACGTGGCTCACGGGACGAGAGGATTAGCCTCTCTTGCCTGCACTGCCAGCTGAGCACAGATCTGAGCCTGCACTTCTGATCGTGCCTGACCACTACCAAGAGTGAACAACATGAATGTCATCTTCATCAGCAAACATCCTGAGACTTACAGGGTGGACAGTAGGAGGCCAACCAACCATTTGGGCGTAGAATGTGGTGTCAGGAGGGCCTGTTCCTCATCCCTGCTGCAAGAGGAGCAGCAGTCAGCCTTACCACCTGCTTCCATGGCCATGGGACAAAGCGTTCACAGCAAAGCCGCAGTGCAGCCCAAGAGCTGCCGGAGCATAGGAATGGCTCAGCCGCAGCCACTGTCGGTCAGAGAGCTCCCACTGCAGTGGCTCTCTGGCTAAGCTGACATTTCCCTTGCCAGCACTGTGTCTGAAGATCATTTTCAACCTGTAGAACCTCCTTGGCTGCTTTTTCCTATATTACAGGCTCTGCTTTACTGCTTTTCTCTTCCCAATTCCCTAATGGCCTTTCAAATGCTCAGCAGTCCTGCCGTGAGATTGTCTAGACATAATTTGCCCCATTGGGGGAGTATGGCAAACGGGATACTGTAATACACACACAATACATCAGCAGCCTCGGCTGAGGGCCTAGGAAAATTACATTGCTGTCCTCCACGAGGCTTCTGCCTGGAAAACAGCAGCTTGAACCTGACTGTGGCTCGGAAGGACCCCTTGCAGCAAATGCTGTCGTGATGTGCTGACCCAGATGCGCTGACTGCGTGCATTTGCCATCTGATGTCATTGACTTCTGAGTCTCCATTTGGGATTCTCTGCAAGAAGGTGCTTTGTGCTGTTACAGCCCTTCATGAAGATGTTGTCAAGTGTATTCATGGCCCTTACTTAGTGGAGCTTGCATTAACTGCAACTAAATTTAGCCCAGTACTTCTATGTTGAAAGATGCCGTACAGAAATGCAAAATTAATACATTAAAAATTAAACAAGGCAAAGATCTAAAATACTAAAGTTACCCCACTATATTCAGTTCAGTGCTGAATACATATATTCAGAATATTTTTGCCAACCAGCCTTTCCATATAAATTGATTTAAACATAGAAACCTTGGTGTCATTATTTCAAAAGAGAGGACCCAATCTTTTTTCCAATTATAGCTGATGAACCCATCTCACTGACTGTAGGGAGAACAACATCCAGGTGTTAGGTATAAACTCAGAAATCTGAAGTTTTCAAGTCACCTTATTCGGCAAGGTTCTACTCCTAAACAGCATATAAAGCATCAATAGCTTATAAGTAGAGAGCAACTGGTGAACAGACAGACAGGCTATTATATGGTTAAGTATTTTATAAAATGTAATAGCTCTGTAAATTTACTTTTAAAGAGGGTTTTAGTTAACAAAATGCCTTTCCTTGATATTTTCATATCCATATAACTCATGTTTTTCCCTGACACATTCATACCCATATAAATCATGTCTGTATTCAAGCTAATAATAAATTAGTGCCCTTTTATAAATTATTCAAAAATGGAAAATTAATGTAAAGTGTGACCAAACTTCTCAACAAGAGCTTTTTTAAAAAATAAACTATTGGTGTGTCTGTGCATCTAAAGTTTACATTTTGCTGTATTATTAATTTACACGAACTGTGTGCTTTGATGTTGTCTGAATTGAACAGCTTTTTACTGCAACTGTTTCCTTTAATGTAAAATGTGTGTGGCATAATTCTCATCACTGATTGCAACCTTATGATAATTTTCTGCGGAGTCCTGCTAACCTTATTTACAATAGCATAAGAAGCCTAGGCCAGCTGCTAATAGATGCGTGCTAAGCTTTTTCTGCTTTTTTTTACCATAAATAGAAAAGAACACAATCTAAATCTTAAAATGCAAGTCCTTGGGCATTTGGAGAGAGTTTGGATCTGGACCCAAACTTTGAATTTCCAGGCCAGACCCAGTTGCCGCAGCAGAGGTTCCCCGCTTTTACGGCTGATTCATTTTGCTCTCAGAAATGTGGCCTCAGCAATGGAGCGATATAAACCATTAAATAAAACACAGGCTGCCCTCTTCCAGCTCTAGCTGTGATAGCGTCGGTAGCACAGGAGGAATTGGTTGTGTACTCTTGCCTGCCCTCTTCTGATCTTCTCTGTAAATTGTCTGGCCTTACGTTTGTGGCGTTAGACACGCGGAGCTGGAGAGCGGCCTCCTTTCCCCATCCAGCTCCTGACTGCTAGCTCTAACCTTGTGGGTTTAAACAGTTTTCTCTCTTCAAAACCGGCTACGTTGTGATCCATTTGGCTGTATTTCGTTTACCACTTGCAATACAGACAAAATGAGGTTAAAGCCTGCCTTCTTATTAACCGCACGCTGCAAAGAGCATCTGGAAATACGGCTCAAG
Source organism: Aptenodytes forsteri (assembly GCF_000699145.1). Classification (NCBI taxonomy): domain Eukaryota; kingdom Metazoa; phylum Chordata; class Aves; order Sphenisciformes; family Spheniscidae; genus Aptenodytes; species Aptenodytes forsteri. Next base: position 34,627 of record NW_008795496.1, on the reverse strand, counting down.
GAGATGGTTGAATGAGGCTTCAATGCAGTCCGTATGCCATATGCACACTTCTAAAACATTTGTCCGAGTGTGGTACACACTGTATTTTTAGCTGTGATGGGAAGGGAGCGACAAGCCGAGAGCACACACAGGATGTTCGCAGCGAAGGTGGGAGAGAAGGGCTTGCTCCCGCAGACCCTCCAGCTGACAGCCTGCCCGGCCACTCCGGGCTCACCCGCGGCCCAATGCGACCGAGTTACTGCAGCTCCACAAGCTGCCAGCTGGCCCCCGCGCTGCCGTAACACCTCGGACACATATTCTGGGCTCACCCGGCCATGAGACACACGCGTCCTATCTTAAAGCTGAGTGAGAGGTCCGAGATACCACGTTCCCACCTCCCAGGGGTAAAAGCAGGCACAGCAAGGGTTTGAAAGTTCAGCTGGCAGTTTACTTCAGCTTCAGAAATTGTCTCCTATTTTATTTGATAGCTAAGCCCTTGCCTGTTGTCTGTACCACAGTCACACTGCTTTACCGGAGTGGTGGCACCGTCTGGCAGGAAAGGCAGATGACTGCCTTACACACGTGCAAAATTCACACAAATTCTGCCTTTTTGCCATTTAATTCCATGGTTTTATTTTCTTGCAAGGATGACGTGTATTTTTCATTCATACTGCAATGCTACACTTTAAGCAATAAAATTACATCTTTACTGATAATTAATTCCATTTCACAGGGTTTGGGACATGGAGACATCCACCAGGGACTTGGTGTCTTCTTTTGGGGGCAGATAACTTAAACTATCTTTAATTCTGTTTTCCACTGTGCAAAGTGCAGTGGTGACCACTACTCCGCCTTGGAGCCCTTGCGAAGCTCACTTGGAGAATGAAGAAGTGAGATCCTTGTAATTAAGGAGCTACAAAGATGCTAATTATTTATGATTCAGTGTTCTTTCAAATGCTGCTTGAAGTGGGGACTTGAGTTTTTAAAAATATTTTTATGCTAATGCTTTATTTGATTTTTTTCCCTAGAGATTTGTTAAGTGTCAAGTGCTATGATTGAAAGTTGAAGCACAACACTTCTAATGGAGTGTCTGACCTTTCAACAACCTCACTGAAGAGCACCAATGAAATTTCCAGGCAAGCTAATTAATACACTGGTACAGCACCAGTCGGGTGTACCTCTAGGAGCTTAACTCTCAGCCGAGAGGATGAAATCCTCCTACCCTCCCCACACCCACATCTCACTAACAATAATGGATTTGGGACCTAATCAGGCATTAAAACAGAGGATTAGTGAGCTGCAAACTGCAGCGATCACGACTCAGTTTACAGTGCATGCAGGGGACTGGCAAAAACGACAAGGCATGCTTTCAGTAAATTAACGTCTATGTATCTGAAAAACCCATGTGGGCAGCAGAGACTGTTGGACTTATACTCAATATATGTATATGGTGATTTTGAATGATCAGCAAAAAAACGCAACACAGAACAGTAGCTTAATGGGAAATGATAATAGAGCAAGGAGCAGGTATAGGTCGGTGACTGCAAAGCACTGAGTACAATTCAACTGTGGTACCACACACCACTGCCATACCTTTAAACAACCAGCTTTTTGAAGATGTGGGATACGTAGCATCCTTCTACAAGCTCTAGCAGGTCCAGGGGGTGTAGGGCCCACTTTCACCTGTCTTCAGAAGGGGTACTGTAAGGAGAAGATATGCTCCTAGTTTTTCTGCTTTGACTACACTCAGGGCAAGGAGCAATCTAAGTCAGAGAAGAAAACAGCAGTAAGAAAAGCAGGAGTTGGAAGTTTCAGAGCCCAAGAGATGCGTAATTGTCTGCCTTGAAGATCCTTTCCTTGGCCAGGTGGATCATGAGAAGCAAGACCTTTAGATGGCCATTGGCTATGCCTACAGTAGCAAATAATTTAGTTCAGTAAGACTGTCTCGGAGGACTGGACTCGCACGTCAGTCACTGGAAGGTGCTGAACTCCCTCCTCCTCTGGCTCCTGCCACAGGCCTGCCTGCAGGATGTGTGTTCGGAGATGTTCTGGTTTCGGCAGGGATAGAGTTAATTTCCTTTCTAGTAGCTGGTACAGTGTTTTGGATTTAGGATGAGAACAAAGTTGATAACGCACCGATGTTTTAGTTGTTGCTAGGTAATACTTACACTAGCCAAGGACTTTTCAGCTTCCCATGCTCTACCGACTGAGAAGGCTGGAGGTGCACAAGAAGCTGGGAGGGGGCACAGCCAAACTGGCCACAGGGTCAGCGAGCGACGAGCGACTGTACTGTGCATCACTTGTTTTGTGTATTATTATATCATATTATTATTATCATTTTATTTCAATTATTAAACTGTTTTTATCTACCCATGAGTTGCTCGGGGACTGGCTGGGCATCGGTCGGCGGGTGGTGAGCGACTGTACTGTGCATCACTTGTTTTGTGTATTATTATTATTATTATCATATTATTATTATCATTTTATTTCAATTATTAAACTGTTTTTATCTCAACCCATGAGTTTTTCTCACTTGTGCTCTTCCAATTCTCTCCCCCATCCCACCAGGTGGGGGGGAGTGAGCGAGCGGCTGCGTGGTGCTTAGTTGCCGACTGAGATTAAACCACGACAGGAGAGCAGTTTGGTGGCTCTGGGGGGAGACACTGTTGTGGGGCCATGACACCTCTCCAGAGCCTTTGTTTCTGAGTAGCCAGTCTGGCATTTGGAATAGCTGTCAGCCCTGCTGAATGAATGAAGGAGCCGTTCTACTGTATTTGTTATACACATACATCACGATGTTTGTTGCGCGGCTGTGAGGCAAAGTCATCCACACTGGGTCAGGACTGGGCAGGCAGTTTCCAATCGCTGCTCGTAGTTTCATGCAGCTGCTGTGTGAATGATTTCTCCTGCAGCTCGTAGCCCCTGGGGAACTGCTTTTAAAGGTGTGCCAGCTCTCCTGGGCAGTCTGGTGATATTTATCGCTGCCCTGCAGATCTGAGCCCAAAGATGTAATTCCATCAGCAGCTTTGTGTCCCCTCTGCCAAGCAACATGTATAGAAAAGCAGTACACTTTGTGTTGGGAACAGGAGTATGCACATGGGGATGCCGATACCAGTTATGGTGGGGAGGAGGTAAGAAAGGTATCTTACAGAATGACCTCAAAGAGATCTTTTGTGGGATCCAGGAATAGGAACCCTGGAGCCTTATCAAAGCACTGTCATTTCTCCAGGTTCTCCACCATGGTGACAGAGTCCATGTGAGCAGCTGCTGCCATGTTGTGCTCACAGAGTAGGTGCGTGTCTGCCATGCTCTCAATGAAGTGTAGTGGGACTTCAAGAGGATCACCTTTATTCTCCTGAAATCTGTGGACAATTGCTTGCCAGTGCTCTCATAGCAGGAGTAGTCATGAGGTTAGCAACCTCCTGCTGCTGCCACCAAATTATTCTGCTACCCAGGAAACCTGGTCCCTCTCATGTCCCTTTCATGGAATAACAAGCACTACCACTTCCATAAGGGGCCCAAGTCGCAACTCTCTGAGTTTTCAGGAGGCTAAAGGAAGAAGAGAGAACAGTTGGTAAATGGATAGTAGGAAAAAAAGATCTGATAAAAGAAATGAGGGGTTCAGCAAGTAGGATTGACAACAGAAGGGAAAGCAGCTGAAGACAGGAAAGGATTTCAAACTAGAAGCGTCAGTGGATGATGGAGTGGTGGCAAAGAGTTGAAGGCTGGCAGATGCTGGCAAATAGGAGGACGCCTATGGCACTTGGCCCTTTACATATAGCACAAGAACACTTCAGGATCTTGTAGGAGCTCTGAATGGTTTGAGAGTCTTCTTTTGGCACATGTGCTAGGTAACATGCTGGAGGATCTTAAAGTAGTGCAGCCCACATATGGGTTTGGAAGACGATGTTTCCATGAAGTACCTACCAGAGTGGAATGGCATTCCACTGCCTTTCCCCAGAAGACACCTAGTTTGTGCTCCTCAAAATCACTCTGAGAACCAGGTTAGCCATAGAAGCAAATGCGAGCTTTGCTTCGAAACCACACTACTGGGTTAGACAAAAGCGCTAAAGGCAGCCACTGAACCCAGGGCACCTATGTCTCTTGCACATCTAGCTTTTTTGAGAGATGGATTACAGCTCCCTTATATTCCACACCTGAGAGAAGAAGAGAGGGACCTAAAGTATACCTTACGTCTCCTGACAAAGGATGTTGCCTTTTTATGGGAAAGTCTTTCTACACTGACAGCCCATCGGCGTAGGGGTCCTGGGAAATGGCTTTTCTGTGGTCAGCACAGAAAGCAGGTGGTCCGATACCTTTTTAACGTAGTGTGTAGAGGGGATGAATTACTTCCCCTGCTCCAGAGGATGAACAGTACTGTTGTGTGCACGCGAGAGAGACAAGGGAGAGCTGCCATCTGCTGTTGGAAAGATTCTGGTTCATCTTTTAGCCCAGGCACCAACTGCTGCAGGTGACTCATTAATGCCAGTGACTCCCACCCCACTGTTTTAGCACACAGAGCAGTATTTCACAGGGGTCACTAGGGACAAGTAAAGTTTGCCCTGAAGTGCTGCTCTTCTCATTTCTAACTCAGGAAAAAGCCGAAGGATTTTACTGACATTTTGAACTTCCATGCCGAGACACCAACAGCAATAGAAAGCTGGAAGGTATGGCAAAAAATGCCATGCCTCCCCAGGAGGGAGTTTAATGGAATTATGAATGACATTTTTAAATTTAAGCCATAGCTAGTCAATTAAATCAATGTTTAGACCTGATATCTGCAATGTTTTTCAAAAAGCTGAGCACTCCCTATTACTATCGAAATGAAAGAACTGCTGATGTCCTACACTTCTAAAATCTGTGTACTTATGGTGAGAAAAAACTTTTAATCATCTACTGAAAAGGCAGCTCATTTAATGAAAAGTCACTTTGAGTCAATCAAAATTATTTATGAGCTTCTGAAAACGTTTACTCTTACTTTCTAAATGACATTTTAAGCCAGTTTAGCTAAATGTAACATTCTTTTTTACAGGCAGAGGCATCCAAATATTTAATATGAATTAAAATATTTCAGTCATTTAAATAGCAAGTTAATCTTGTTTAATGCTTCAATTAAAAAAAAAACACTGAAAATTCTGCATACAAAGGTACTGCTTGTTTATATTTTTTCCAAGAGAGAAAATGAATGAAGAAAAAAGCCATCCATATCACCCTAGTCATTTACAATTTACACAATTCAATAATTCAGGACCAGATCTTTCACAAATGAATAAAAATTCATATTACAGCAGTGTGGTGCTGATTTGCTCTGAAAGTAAAGACTTTTCAGTTATTCTGTTGAGTTTTTTCATTGCAAATTGGTATTTTTCCAAAGGCCAAAATGAAAAAAAAGAATAATTCTAGAGTATGTGTACCAGACTCAAATAATTTTCCAGTAGGAATGGTGGCAGGAGCACCAAGAGCAGCTGCAGATGAGTGTTCAGTCAATTCAGTTGTTTGTGTTCGTGAGTTTTTAAGTAGTGACGTTCTGCTTTTGTAGGTGCATACATTTAAGTGTCTAAATCCAAGGTCATAGTCTATGTTTGAAGTTTTTTGGCATATTGACCCTGTAAATAAAGACTGGGTTATTTAAAAAAAAAATAAAAGTGATAGTTCAGAAAGAAATTATTGATTCAATGCAGGAATTATGGAGTAAACGCCGAGGCCTGGTATATGTCAGAAAAAAAGTAAGACTTATCCCCGAAACAGATAACAGATTTTTGTCCCCAATATTCTTCAGAGGGCAAAACTCTTAATCCAATTGTGATAATGCTTTTAACTTAAACTAGTCAGCCTCTGAGAGCATCTAATTGAAAACATGAATTAGGGATCTCATCAGCAGCTGTCACACTCTCATTCAGCTGGGCTGAGTCAAAAGAAGTGAATTCAGAGGAGGGCAGGTGAAATCCACTTTGCAGGGTGGCCGTACCTCATGCTGTCTCCTCCTGATTTGAAAACCTGCCCAAAACACACCAGTGCAGATTTTTCTTGGGGTGATTCTGTGGGTTTTCAGCTGCGTTTGCCTGAGAGTGGAGGCCGCAGTAGGTACATGCAGCAGATGGTGCAGCCGATTGCTTCCTCTGCAGGGACTCAGCGTTAGCAACTGGTTTTCCCAAGGTGAGTTATAAGGTGTGCTGGAGAGTTAAATAAACACCACCGTTATGCGGCAAGCCCTTAATGAAGTTACTGATGTTACTCTGGGAAGAAGGCACAACAGTTTCTTCTGCTCCTACACTGAGGTTTCTAAGGTCTGGGGCAGCTTCTGATGCTCACCAGCTCTCCCACCGCTCCACACAACTGCAAAGACAGCTTGAACTTGGCAAGGCAGAGGCAGGTTTGCAAAACCCACGCACCCCTTCCCCTCCGGATGCAAAGCGTGGTACGGAGAGGAGCGCCTCAGCCTTTGCGCAGCCTGTTTGTAGCCTTTTCCTTTGAGAAGACAAAGGTGAAAATGTAAAGCCGTGCAAAACAACCTCAGTAGCTGAAAAAAGCTGAGGTCCCTTCAAAACTGAAAAGAGAGCTGGAACCCCAGAAGTTCCTGCAACACAAACTTACTGCAGCATAGGATGGTGATGCTATCCTAACGAGTGTCAGACGCTTTGGGGCTGAATCATGGTCTCGCTGAGCTGGTCGGATATCCTCAGAGCTGCAGGCTGCCACAGGATGGCCACGGAGGGTAAGAAACTGCTCCAAAGCAGAAAGAAAACAAATTAAAAAGTCTCTCGGAGACTTGCCAATAAAGTTTCTTTGGCTCCGTGTCTGGGCATTGCTCCCAAATTCAGCCTCTCGCCCTCAGATAAAGCACTACAGCCTGGAATGAGAGTCAGATGGCGTGGGAGGGGAGTGCGCGTTATCTGTGCCTGGGCTGGAAAACATATGTACTGTAATGCCTAGAAAATGCTTTTTATTCTAGGTCTTTTTCCAGAAAACCTTTTTCCTTGCTTTTACAACTGTCCCCTGTTGCTTGGGACTGCCCAGATGTTAAACCCAGCCTGGAGGACAGGGAGGCTGAGGAGTTTTCTTTGCATCCTTCCCTCTGCCACCCAGATGTGGGAGCAGCCAGCCTGGGGCACGCTGCCCGCAGCCCACGCCACCGCTCCTCAAGGGATGGGCGAGGAGAGAAGGTCACCCCAGACAGCGGGGTGACCCGTCCGCAGCGACCAGACCCGCAGCTTCTGGCTTTGTCTGACACGACGAGTGGATCAAGTCCCAGCCTCAGCAGAGGGGGGGGGACAACCACATACCTCGTGGGGCGAAAGGGGGGGGAGAGGAAGAGGAGATCCTGGCAGACTGTCGCTGGCCTATTCCAACCATTTTGTCATGAGGTTATGTTACTGGGTGGATTGATTGTTACATTTTTTAAGTCTGTATCCTGGAATTTTGTAATTATGTGAGGATTTTAGCTATTCTCAAATTAAAAGCAAACACGAGCCACCACCGTCAAACCGCATGTCCTTAGCCTGCCAGATCGCAGGAAGAAGCTGGAAAAATGTGAATACTTTTCTTTTTCACATCACGACGTCAAAATCAATCTTTTCCCGGAGGGCGGGAGTTGGCTTCTGGCTGGAAGATGGCAGGGCGGTTTTAACCCAAGGGAGACGCAGGTGAAGACAACCGCTATGACCGAGGCCCAGGGGCAAGGTTGGAGAACGGGGGGAGTGCTTGTCAAAACAGAGAAAGGGGAGAGAACGGGGACTTCGTCAGGGCCGCAGCCAGACGCGGCTGCGAGATGGCCGAGGAAGGGCTGAGGCTCCTCTGCCCCTTGCTGCTCCCCTGGGCGGGGCGGAGGCCTGACGGGAGGAGCAGGC
>NW_008795496.1:12880-25941 GCF_000699145.1 Aptenodytes forsteri | reverse complement strand
CCTCCGAGCCCCGCGGCGCCCTCCAAAGCCCAGCGCTGTGCTGCGGGCCGGCGAGGGTCCAGCCGTTCCCGTGGTCTGTGCCCCGCCGGTCCTATGCCGCCTTCGAGGTGAACCTGGGGAAAAAAAACCCGAGATTCGTCCCGTCTGTTAAGCGCAGGAAATACCTAATAGCGGCCAGTGTTTCAGGCATGGTTTTAGTGTCGCTCCTAACCCGCCCCCCAAAACAGCGTGTCAGCCGGAAAAATGCTTGAGGAGATGTGATTAATCTGAAATGATAAATGCAGCATTGCCGGTATAATTTACAGATGCCAAACTGAACTTATTAAATCTGTCTCAATTGCTTAAATAGTTGGAAGCACTGTATTTTTCACAGGATTAAACGGCCAGTTCCCGTGTTGCTGCAAGTCACGTTCGCCTCTTCAGTAATCTTTTGGACGGGGGAAGCCCGTGCAAACAAAAAGAGCGCTGTTTGATGGATGAAATAGTTACAGAAATTGTTTAGTAAGTGTTGGATATTATCTATAATTATTTCAGTTTGCCTCCTGTATACTCAATTAATATCCAACATCTTCTGTTAAGTGTTTTCTGAATATTGTTCACTAATTTAATGGCTTGCTTGTGGTGTGGGCAGATAGTTAAGTGAAAATTTTAAATAATTTTGCCTACAGCGGTTTTCAGTTGTATAATACCGGCTTGTGTTTATTTTAACCTGAGCATTCTTTCTCCTGCCTTATCAGATATCTTTCTTTATTCCTACGCAGCCCTTATCATAGAAGCATTTATTTATAATTCTTTTCTTTGCAGGCTGATATCCTACACAGAAAGTGAGACTGAATAACGTGCACATGCTGATTACTGGAGGGGAGGCTGAAGGACATCCTGTTTTGATTTAGCAGTGTTATTATTCTTTGGGGTGAAATGAAGAATTTGATTCTGTTTTGGAAATACTCAGATTTCTAATGCAACTGAACTTCAGTAGCCTTTTTGCAGTACAGATTTCAACAAACAAATTTTTCTTCAACAAAGATGCAGAACCTGTCACTCGTAGAAAATCTTACTAATACCGACACATCGCACCGGATATCTCTAAAAGACCTCGCAGTTGAAGTAGGTGGTACGTCCCTCGATGAAAGTGACTGTAACTCGAATGAAAGAACAAATAATGAAGAAATTATTAATCTTGAAGTAATGCAGCAAAGCCTCCCTGGAGTATATAGCAAAGGGAGAAGTTGTGAGGGATTTTCTGAGAGCAGCTGTAGTACCGTAGAACCCACGGGTTCCTGGGGTGATTTTGAAGGCTTCAGGGAGTCCTTAGACAAATCGGAGAGATTCAGTCATAGTCTTGAAGTTTTGGTGAAGTCAATGAAAACTTCTAGAGCCGATACGGACTTAAGCAGCGGACGTTGTAGAGCTTCTGCTGGTCACTTTTGTTCTGAGCCATCTCTGCACAGTAGGATACAGGAGGCTTGGAGCTCTCTAAATGAGGTACGTGCTAATAGTAAACCAAAGGCCAGAAATGTTTGTGTTGCTGCTTCCTACGTCTCAAGATTTGTACCTGAATGTCTTCTCTATAGAGGATAATGCTGTACAGGGAGAGAAACTGTCAAGCTGCTTTGCAGCTAACTCAAGTGGAACAAAAGCGACTTCTTTAAAGTGTTTGACAAATACTTAAGTTATCCTGCTTGAGAACTTTAAAGAATGTAATGCACTACTTCGCTTCTGGACGCTAGAAATAAGTAAGCACGTAGAAACGATGAACCTTGCCCTGAAGCACATGCGATTTAAAAGCTAGACAAGAACCAACATAGGAAACAAAAAATCGGGAAGGTGGGTAACAAAAACAGGGTGGACAAAAATTCTGTGAGCTGCCTGCAGGCTTATTGAAGTAAACCAACATAAAATTGAGTTAGAAATTGGCAAAACCAGTAACTTTTGTTATTTAATATACTGCCTGAATAATCCAGCAGTCTTTCTGGAATTTTAGACTGATTGTGGGTGGAAGACATAGGAAACAAAAAATCGGGAAGGTGGGTAACAAAAACAGGGTGGACAAAAATTCTGTGAGCTGCCTGCAGGCTTATTGAAGTAAACCAACATAAAATTGAGTTAGAAATTGGCAAAACCAGTAACTTTTGTTATTTAATATACTGCCTGAATAATCCAGCAGTCTTTCTGGAATTTTAGACTGATTGTGGGTGGAAGTTAATGAAACAAAAAATTGAATAGAAATAATTTAATGTCACTCATTTTCTAGCATAGGATGTTACATTCTCTCATACAATGTTAGAACTAATAATCTGAATAAATAATATAATGTGCCCTTATCGGCACAAAAAAAAAAGGTTCAGGTTAAGGGTTATACCTTGTTGCAATGAATGTGTTTCCATGTTTGCCAAACATGCATCAGCAAAGTGAAGCACAATAACAAAAGGAAAATAAGAATGTACAAATACAAAACGCCCTCAATCTTACTACTTTTATCCTAAATTAAAACATTTCAAAAAAGAGAGCGATCGACTAAGACTTCCACGGAGTTAATCAGTAGCAGTAATAGCTTACTGTTTGTAGTCTGTTGGTTGAGTTTTAGTATGCGTCGGGAACTGAGGGTTTTCTGGAGACAGGCTTTCTTGTCCTTGCCTGGGAACTTTACCTGTTGAATAGGTATTACTAGGGAAAGCACAAAGAGGCATGTGGGGTCAGCTATCCAGCACTGATAGAGTGGAGATCACAAGATACCGGGTTATTGGTATGCATAAACAGAGAATTAAATTCTTCGTAATGCTGGAAATTGGGGACAAGAAGTCTTATGCTGAAAAAAGAGAGTAAGTAATGACTGGAGCTGAAATAGAATATAGCAGATTGTTTGGTTTCTTTCCAAAAGCAGTAGATCTTACTCTTACTGAAACCTTTGCTTCATTTTTGCATTTATTAAAGGCAAAAGAAAATGTCCGGTACGAGCTAGATAAGTTAACCATGCCTAGAGTTTCAAGTTGTCTTTTCTTGTCTCAGGGTAGAGAAGCAGCTGCAGAGCTGTTTGAGATTTCTTTGGGTGTAGAACATACATGTAGCTTGGCCTTCATCCCTGTGCATTTTGTATTGTCTGTTTGAGACCATAAACTCTTCAGGTTGGAGCTCTGTCTTCTGTATAGTCAATAGAAAAAAAGTCCAGGTAGGTTGGAAGGGACCTCTAGAGATCGTCTGAGGTCAGAGGTCTGACCTTCAATATCTAATGCTTCAGTTAATTAAACAATATCAGCCTGGAGCAGAATCATGTATTTTAAGATGAAAACAATCACTAATTTCCTTGCAGTAGCTGGATACTTTGCCTACATGATTGAATAACTTCAAGGATTTTTCACGTGTTCTTTAAATACTGGCCACTGGTGAGAGGGACTAGTGCGCTTGCTTAAGCCCTAGGGTATTCTGATATAATGGGATACAGAGGATTTGTTCAAAAAGCACGGATGTGAAATTTGTCCCTTCATATTTTTATAATCAGTACGAAGCTACAACGTAAATGAAAATATACTAAAATTTTGTTTTAGAAACACCCACTGAAGTAGACAGCATTAAAGATAACACAAAAAAATCTTGCGTTTTTCCTGTATGTTGGGCTTTTCATCTGGCTTGGCTAAACTGTAAGCCAGTGACTTGTATGCATGTGGGAGTAACATGACAGGTTCTAAGAAGATGTTACCAACAAGGCAGGCCTGGCCTTCCCTTGATTCACACTTCTGTGGCTGTAATTTCCCCCCACCCTAAAGACAAGAGCAGCTGCCTGACTTTTCCTTAGCTCCTGTCCCGTTTAGGACTTGGTACCTACTTGGAGGGTTTTTTTCCTGGACCGTGACTCTCCATGTATGCTTTAGCACGTGTGCTTTCATGGAATTGTGCTCCTCAAACATCTTTCTCCTCCGTATAGTATCCCTGTTGTAAGTTAAGTCTACTGAAATAATTTACAGATCGATTTAAAGTATTATGACACTTTGGGCAAGATTCAAAGGATTTTACCAGGGAGACTTTGAATGTCCCAGCAGTCGCCCTTCAGGACAGGCAGTTTAGCAAGGTCTTACTTCAGGAGGGAGCAGCGTGGGGCACAAATTCTATTTCTGGAAGGATGCTCAGAAGTACAGAAGCCGCCTACCAGCTCTGTTGATTTTTGCCCACTCACCGATTAGATTAAATCCATACTCTCTCAATATTCACTGCATTCGTCTGAGTTCTATATAATGAAACTGTGGAAATACCTCAATTTATTTCAGCTGTTTGAGTTACGATTAAATGAAACTGTCAAAATATGGAGTATCCATACTTATGTTTTTCAGATTAAACTGTTGATTGCTAGGCGAAGAAAACAAACTGACTGGTTTCATTCTCTAGTTTCCACACAACATTGCTGCTCCTGGATTGCAGTCCCTCTGCAGGGTGTTGAAGTCAATTAATTGCTTTGATTTAGAGAATTGCAGTAATTCCTTCTTTGAAAGAATAAAAGGGCAAAGCTTCTGGACCAGATGGCATGATAACATCCCTTTAGGATAGGATGTAAATTACACACATTTTTCCTTGTATATGTATTTCTTAGTCTTCAGATAAGCCTGTTACTTCCAGTAGGCCTGTTTGCATGAGTTTGGATCACTCGTGGCTGTGTTCAGTCCTCCAAACATCCCCCTCGTCGCTGCTGGAGGAGGAACAAGTATGTAAATCTGGCTCTGATTTTTAACATAAGCTGGAAGAAGTTTGGTGCAAATACAAGGATATGGAGACATACTGACCCCAGCATTTATGCAGACTTACACAGTGCAAGTATTTATTGGTAACTACAGCATTTAGTAGTTATGTTACATTTGGCTGAATTAGATGTGTTCGAATACTACGTTAGCAAAACAAGCTTTGGAATTCATGTATACATCAGTTTTGACCTGGTCTGAATTAGCTGAGCAGAAGAAGGAGCCTTGAGTGCTAATAGGCAAACCAGTCTATAACTTAGTAGCTGGGAAGTTAGAGACTAAGGTTCATCAGAATCTCTTGGACTCTTGCCTCTCCTCCTCTAATTCTAGATAAATACTCAAACACTGAACTATGGGGTCAGTCCCTCTGCGCCATTAATATTAATACAAATTTTAAAAACAATCAATAATACAATCTCTGAAAACATTGTAGTCTTTGGACTAGGTCCTTCATGAACTGTGGGGATGGTCTGTATAGCATATGTAATAAAACTCTGTTTTTTCTAGGCAAACCACAGCTATGAGGATATATTTAAGTTGGGCTTTCCAGAAGTCTTTGTATCACAGTCCAGAGAGAGCATAAGAAGCTTAGATCAAGTACTTGATACAAATAATGAAGATGTTGGGATTTCTGAACTTACGAAGAATCAACTTTGGTAATGAGTTTAGATCTATGGTTTAAAAAAAAAAAAAATAATTAAAAATTACACCAATTACACCATTTATTTCATAATTTAAAAATCGGTGGTACTCGCAGGTGAACTTGAAAATCCTTTTAATCACTGTGCTCTTCAGCATATAGATCTTGCCAATTTTGTATTGTGTTGTTAAAAGGAAATGGATTGTGTTTTAGCCATTGGAAAACAAGGAAGGGAATATATCAAAATTACAAATTCCTGCTTAGGGTTTTTCCTGCTGTTGGTGTGCCGCCTTATGACTAAGCCTCTGGAATGCCAGAACACCCAACAGGCAGCCTGTTCTTCCTGTTCGCTTGTCCTTTCTTTACAACACATCTGACTTATTTCTCCATCATCTGAGGCAGGAGCATTGCTGCTGCTTCTGCTGACAACCCCCTTGCTTCTTTTTTTCTCCCTCCTCAATTTTCCCAGGTGGTAACTTCCTCGTGTTTAACCAGATGGGCTTCAGAATCTGTGGTGCATCTGGCTTCTTTCCTGGGGTTATGTTAATAGCAATTAGTATCGTTAACTTAGCTTTCTCATAAGACAGCTGGAACGCTTTTAGATGTGTTACATGTTTTTGAAGGATCAGCAGCTTCTGAGCAGTATTGTAGTTACTGAACAATATTGTAGTTACTTTTGCGTACATCTGAGGCTTTGTTATGTAGAAAGCTGGGTCAGACCATACTTTGGAAATGTCATAAGACTCACAAGAAATATAGTTAAAACATTTAATGTGGGCATCCTTTTGGCAAGTTCCTTGTATATGTGTTATATTTTAATCAGCCTCAAAGTTGTGGAGAAACATGATATATATGTAAAAGGGACTGTAGTATTACAGCAGAGTACCGACTACAGACAAAAAAGCCCTGATCTACTGTGGTGAATAACTAAGATGCATCCTGCACTAAGCAGAAAGCAACTGGATTTATATAGGATGAATGCAAAGTAAGAACCCGAAGTACTATGTAGAGGGAACTCTTTAATTCTCTCTGTTCCAGGAGTGTGTGCCTTTGGCTTGTTTTGTAGTACCTATGTGTCCAGAGCAGATGCAGGTCACCCTCGTGAGCAGCAGGCTGCTGCAGTGGAGGAGCATGACTGATAGGAAGGAGAAAGGTTTGAGAGACAGAAAATGCGAAGTGCAGAATTAATAGGGCTGAACTCTACCCACGTTTCACAGAAGCGATTGAATAATCCGAGCTGTTGGCATATAACAATCTCTGAAATATGCTTCTAATGCACTTCTTATCTAAGAAGCCCAAACATACAGTTATGTTGACTTAACTGTTTCCGTTAATTGTCGTGCAAGCTTATTAGTACATTGGGTTGATAGTTTGAACAAATGTAGAAATAGTTTTAAGACAAGTTGCTTTTTAGATCAAGGTAAGCTAGTACACGACTACTATATGTAGTGAAAATAACTAAGTTGTATACATCTACTGGAAACTTTGTACACCTTATAACAACCTCAGATTGTGTTTTCTTTCCTAGCATTGATTCTGGAAACATATGGAGAACACTTAGAGACTTTGATAATACCCCCAGCTTAAGACATCCCTGGAGTAAATCTCATTGCCAAGAAAACCTCTTGAGTGTTCTTGGAATAGATGCAAATCAAAAGGTAATTGAGCAACGGTTTGCTAGTATGCCAGTATAAACACTTGGTTATGAATCTGATTTTCTGTAAGCTATACATGCTTGAGGAACTAGATCTGGGTGAGTCATAAGGTTTTTATACAGAGAGCCTTTTAAAATGATAGTCTAGTGTTTTCTCATCATTATGTGTGTAAGTAACTATGAAATTGTGCAGGATCAAATTTTGATCGTCTTTACATTGAAGTCTCCATTATGTAGCGCCCTGTTGCACTAGGGGGTATGTTCAGCTTTAGCATGGATGGAGAATTAGCTTTCAGATCTGTGTGCGGTAAGATGGTTTTCTTTTTTGCTCAGAGTATGAGAAAATTGTTAGCCTCTAATATCTTTCCATTAAGTGAAAATCGGATTTGAATCAGAGAGGCTGTTAAAGTAATTACTGGGTGTTTTTACTGTATACGAACTGAAAGTGTGTTCCACTTCCCTTTTCCTCAGATTATTCTATCTGTTTTTGCAAGGCTTGAGGGAGAGGCGTATGTTTTAATTGAATCGAGAACAAACCAACAGTATTGAAAGATCTCAAAAAGAAATGTCTCTGTTCAATCGCTTGTTTTGAGAAGATAGGGGTATCAGAGATGGCTTAGTATTCAACATGGTTATTTAGTTGGGATGAATTAGTCGCTTGTTTTCAGAAGTAACTGTTTCAACTGATAATTTGATTGCTGAAGTATGAGGGGTGAGGTGCTGCATTCAGTTTTCATGTTATGGACGTATTGGACCTTTCGTGCAAGTTACATACAAACAGAATGACCGTGCTGAAGGTATAGGACCTATTCTGCACTTGAAAGTCACTTTTATAGAACTGTCACTTAACAGGAGAGAATGGGAGACGTTTCCCCAACATAGTTCAACTCCCCTTCTATTCCTTTCTTGCCCATAGATACACCATCATTAAATCAATGCACAGGAAGCTTAAACTTATGTCATTACTTCTCTTCTGTTACTGGAAAATTGTGTTGCTTATCAATACTGATGATGATGTATTTCTCAGCTATTTTATGGTGTAGATTAGGGCTAATTTTAATTGGAAATGGCTTTTTTTAAATTTTAAGTCACAATTAGATTCATCTGCGTAGAACTTGTTTCGGCATAAAATTGTTTTAATGCAAGGGGGGCACATGATAAAATACAGCTTCAGGAAATAAAATTTAGTGTTTATTGTTATTTGAGGGAAACTTCTCTTTAGGTTCTATGCTTTAAGATCAGATAGAAATTCATGGGGAAAATGTAAATTATGTTTTACTAGGACTTTTTGGAGAGCCGGGATGACATCTTTGAGGAATCAAATGTTAAAGGTAATGAGGACTTCAGATTTGATGGATTCAGTATTAATGACTGCAAAGCACTGATCCAGACCAGGGTAAGAATTGCTCTGGAAGTAAGTACTTCAGAGAACCCCCGAGTGTCTTTTACATGTTCCTCTGTGCTGTAGCCGGCTGTTCTAGTGTATGTCCTAATGTAATTGTTTGGTCCTGATATGATCGTTTGGAGGTGGAGTTGTTTTCTGCTCTTTGAAACCTGTCTGACAGCTCTAGAAAAGGTACGGTATAACGTACCAAAGGCAAAGCAACGTAATATGGGGGATACTGAAATGTAATGTTATTCATTACATAAGCTGGACTTTAGGCCAAATTACTTATTGGTTGAGAGAGAGCAGTGATATATAGAATCTAGTCAGGATGCTCTGATGACAGAGGAAGATTAGCCTGTCTGTAGAAGGATCACCACGTTGATCACTGAGTGATAATTGTAACTCACTCCTAAAATATATGGTAAGGGAGACATTAGAAGCAAAGCTGGTAGAGAAGAAATTGCATTCAAACCTGCATTTCAGATGTGCAGAACGATTCAGATTTGGTTTGGTCACTCAAGGACAAAACAGAGCTACTTAAGGGGGAAGGCAGAATTGATGTTGTAATTACAAGGATTTGAGAACATTACTGTTTTTAAGCTGTGTTACAAAACATACAGAGAAATGAAATTGAAATACTTTGTTGCTAGTGCGTTTATGTCTTTGGTCAAACAGGCCTTAATAAGCTCTGTTTTTTTCTTGCTAAAGCAATGCAAGTTGGAAGGAAAATTCTGTCATTCCCCATTGCTTTAAAAAAAAAAATCAGTCACGTTCTGTTTTTAACAAAGTATTTTGGGTGAATATTCTTAACACAAGGTCCCTTCCTCAGCGGAGAATAAACTTGAGCAACTGTTGTTGCTGTGGAGATGCATAGTTTGAGGCACCCTTTCATTGCTGTGTTTTATTCTATTTACTGCATTGGACAATGAAGATGTATAACCATTCTGGGAACCTTGTACGTAAGAGGTGTTAGGCTGGAGAACTCAGAAAGAAAACCAAAAGAGACCGTCCAGCTTATTCCTTCGTAATTCAGTTCCGCTTCCTTCAGTGAGTACGTGAGGGTGGGGTCACAGTAGCTGACACATACTTGGAAATGTGTGAAAAACACAGGGTTTAGGCAAAGGAGAGGTGGTTCACGGTAGATGAAGGAGTAAAAGTAAAAAGAATCATGATACAAAGTTAAGGTAAATGGACAGTATTTTTCTGGAGTAGCCTCTGAAAGGAACGAACAAGCCCTGCAGCTTGGTGCCTCAAAGTAAAGCTCGTTAGGAAATGTATGTTGCCACTTCTAATTTGTAAGTAAGTTAAATCATATAGTGAGATGTTTTCCTTTTATCTTCCTAGTTATGTCATTTTTTTCTTATGCTAATTTTATTTTTAGGAAATATGTGTAAAAATTAGATTGAAATATGCTAAGTGATTAACTTACTGTAGGATGGAAAAAAATTAACTTAGTTTTTCTTTTTCACTCAGCTTTCTGTATCACCAGATTCCAGACATGGTCATCTCTTCACCTGCAACCTCTTTTTGAAAACCACATCGTCAGATGGAAACGTGCAATATGTAACAATCCCAAGGAAGAAGCACATTTTTGCTGCACACAACCTAAAAATGAAATTTTTCAGTAGTGATGTTTGTTGAACCAAATGCACTTTTAAATCTTTTTTTTTTTTTTTGAACTGAATGCAGTTTACCTTCATTTTGTTACTGGCTTGGTACTATAGACTACGTATGTTCTTTAGGAAAGTGACATTACTGTATATGAAGTACCTAAAGCCACATTATTAGAAGATATTTATCCTATTTAGTTGTGAAGTCAAAGGTGTAATTTTGTCCTGCTCAGTCTTGCTGCAGAGTCACGTTTCTTACAGTAAATCCAGCTGCAA
This sequence comes from Aptenodytes forsteri, assembly GCF_000699145.1. Lineage (NCBI taxonomy): Eukaryota > Metazoa > Chordata > Aves > Sphenisciformes > Spheniscidae > Aptenodytes > Aptenodytes forsteri. The sequence continues at coordinate 15,647 of NW_008795496.1, read as the reverse complement.
TCAGACTTTAAAGATACTCTGGTGGACTACACGACTGACCTTTCAGGCCTTAGTGCCTCTTCGATCAAAAACCTTGTTTCCCTGCCAAAATCTAAACACACCTCAGGTGTGTTGTAAAGTGTGCCTTGTCACCATCTCTCCTCATATTTGGTCCAGTTTGGATCAGCTGAGATCTGTTACTTTGCTGCTGCTGAACCTAATGGGATGAGCCTTCGACATCTGGTGGCTTTCACCAGGGTTTAGGAAAATAAAATTGTTTTTAACTTCTGTCTGGTAAAGCCTACTGTGGTAATATGGGTAGAGTCAGTGAAACGTTTTGTTCTGGCATTGGTTTCTAACTGAAATAAATCACCTTTCTGAAGCTGACTGTAACAGGACTTCTTAGATTCATTCAGCTACCAAACACTCACACCATGCACAACTGTGCTTGTTAAAAGCTTAACTGCGGTGTAGTTCAGGACTTGCACTGCTCAATGCTGCAAATTGCTGCCCTTCTAAAATTTTACAGTAACTATCAACTACGTTGCCCATCTTTGTGCATGCCCAAGTGCCAGAGGGGATGGACTTCACCATCATTCGTATAATCCATGGTTCTTCCTTGCCAACTGCAACACCTTTACTTACTCATTGGTAATAACTTTTAAGCAAGTTACTAATCTATTTACTGCTTTGGCCATTCTGAATATGAGAATTTTATATGGCTTTTTATTTTAAAGAGTTGCTAAGCACTGCAACTGTCATTTTATGTGTTAAAAGCAGGGAACAAACTTGGATATTCCCAAACTAAGTCTGTTAATTGTTTAATTATGTGCCTATTCTGTTAGAATTAAGCATACTGGCAGACTCCAACCCTTAATCTAGTAAACTGTTCAGCAGTGAAATTACAATTGCTATAATAACTTATAACTTCACTAATGTTTATGATACCTCAGCGCTGTTAGCATAGGACGACCTGTGTATTGGTTACTCGGTAAGTGGTAACAGGCCATTTGGAAAAGTGCTCTTTGGAAGTGGCTCAGCAGCTTCCCTGGCCATAGAGGAAGTTCTGTAGTGCCAGACCGAAAACTCCATGTGGATACGAGAGCGGGGCTAACTTCTTCACTTAACACTGGATTTGAATTAATTTTCAATTTCCCTTGCTTTCAGAGCACTTAAACATGTATTAAATAGGCTGTATTCATAAACTCACAAAATAGCAAATTGCCACTAAACGATGAACGGATAATTGAGGTTGGTAATAAACATTATTGAAACCAATTATAAGAATAAAATCCCATTTTTATGCTTTCAGACAAGCAGGGTGCTGCAGAGGGGCTTGAGAAGGCAATCTGTAGCATGTACGACACCGGCTGATGCACCAGACCCCAGAGGCCCTCTTTTTTCCTGGGCTTTCTTTCAAGTTTGCCTTTGCTTTGGCTAACATCAGATGAAGGTACCGAAGAATGTTTTGCACTGCAACCCGGGAGAAGGGTGAATACATAATCTTTCCCTCACAGCAGCAGGTTTTACAGCCTTGTCCAAGGTACAGATTGGTGGAAAAGCGGTTTCAGCCCTTTATGGTTCAGTGGGGAAAAAACTACTGGGGTTCCAAAGGTGATGGGCTCCACATTTCAGGTTTTTCTTTCTCGAACAGATGCTTTAGGCCACCTGTGCCCTTACTGTCTGTAAACACTGGCTGCACAAGAGAGTGGAGAGACCTTTGACTCCTGTCTTCAGCCTGAGATGAACACGTTCATCTCTTCAAAGAAAAAGACGAGCAGATTTGAAATTACCAAGTAATTCAATTCAGCTTCAAGGTTGTGGAGTCCTGGCAGCCCTCCAGCCCTTACCAGAATTTGGACACAATCTGCATATTTGGGGGTATTTGCCAAGAGAAAATTGCACTCTCTTTCTCTTAACTGAGAAGAGAGCGTGCTCAGGGAGACAAACCAAATGTTTAGCTGACCGTTTTCAGGCATACTGCGTAGTATAAAGTAGCCTTGCCCTCTGTTGTTATCCCGGGAAACGAGGGGTGCCGGAAACCCCTCTGGTGTTTTGCACAAATACTGGCTATTCATTTCCTTTAGTCGTTTCCTTGTTCCTGCCTTCCCCGGCACCCAGCCAAGCGTGCCAACAACCGCCGCGCACCCCCTCTCCGAATGCACGGCTGCACTGGGAAGCAGCAGGTGTTTATTCTGTGAAAATGGTGCACAGAGGAAATAAAACTTTGTGTTTTAGTACGTTTTAAGCTACGAATTTCATCATTTCTCATCTTAGTTGTGAGCTCTCAGCTGTGAAATACTGAGTTTTGATGAACTAAACATGTTACCGTACTCTGTGTTTGCGGAAAGCGAATTCCATAGGCTTTTGACATTTGCTAAAGCAAAAGTAAGAGTTTTAGACAGCAGAGCTAGACAGAAATGCCTTTTTCTTCCACTGAGATTAGAGGGAAAATATACCCATAGAACAAAGTTTTTAAAAGTTCAAATCGGGAATGCAATTACGGAAATGTTTCCTTTGTAGAAGGAACACTGTAAACAGCTTTGCAAAAAAAGAACAACTACAATGTGGAAGCCTGAAAATATTTCAATGCATATTCTGTTCAAAGGTATAACGTAAGTAAAATTTTAGGGAACTTATTTCAACAATCCTTAAAATTGAGCAGAGTAGGAAGGCAAAGTTTTGGGAAGTTTTGTTTTAGAAACAGCACATTGCTAGTATTTGTAGACTTATTTTTAAAAGTCCAAATAATGTGTAGAATTTTATTAACAAAAAAAAAAAAAAAGGA
>NW_008795496.1:0-12865 GCF_000699145.1 Aptenodytes forsteri | reverse complement strand
TTTTTTTTTAAAAAACCAAAAATTGTGTAAAAATTTTAAAAAAAAAAAAAAAAAAAAAAGGCAGGGGGGCATTCCAGACCCTGGGATGATTCCTAAGTATACCATAAGCCCACCATTGGTTGGATATATGCAGAAGACTTGGAGTAAAAAACAAACAAACAAAATCTTGTAAAAGCTTAGAAGTTCTTTTCAGAGTGCAGGGTCATTACAGGATTTAAAAGCACTCTGATCTTTTTAGCAGTGAAGATCAGTTTTAATAGTCCTGCCATTTTTTAATGGGAGGACTTCCTGGAGTACTCCTACTCCAGTTAAGATGGCAGAGGGAATTTGGCTAAAAATGAGCTGCATTGAAACTAATTGTTAAACCCCAAACTTCCCTGTGGATCTGAGGTTAACCTGCCAGATCCACTCTGGAGGATTCAAAGAAAAGAAACAAACGCATCCAGCCAGCAGATGCAACAGGCTCGCTTCAGTCACGTCCAGCAGAAGTTCTCCGTTCCTTCTACTGAAACACGGATGAGAACCTCAGGAATTGTCATCCCACGGCTCAGCCGGCCGTGCTTAGCGCTCGGCCGGGATAAATGGGTCCTAATGAGGGAAAAATGTATGGAATGAAGTTGCAACGCTTTTTTCGTTTTCAATCAAGGCAAGATGCCTGTGAATGCTGGGCAAATACTTAAATGCCAAAAATCTTCCAGCTTCCCTGAACATCTGCTTTAATAATACAGACTTTTATAGATACACTTCTGCTCCTCAATAGCTTAACTCTTCACTTCTAATACTGGTTTTTAATAGCTCAAAATTAGTTCCACAACTAATTGTAACTCATCTTCCTCACAGAACTAACGCATAGGTTATTTTCTTTCACGTATTTCACTCTTGCTTGAGCAGGAAAGTTAAGTCTTTTGAAGTCTCACTTCCCGTATACAGGATACTGAGCTCGACAGAGCACTCCGGGCAGTACCTGCACCTCCGCACCTAGCCCCGTTTTAAACCAGCATTGCACTGAGTGGTGCTGCTCACCTTACTTTTAAGTTGAGATCTTTTGGTGTGGCTAAAATTGATGAAGGTATATGAAACCTTACACCACCTTTAATGAGTCAACATGACCTGAAAGCAATACTTCAAAAATATTTTCTTAAAAGACTAAATTGCAGCATACCTTCATAAGGCAACATTTTCTGTTGACGAACTTCAAGACCCATCAGTACAAGAGCAGGTCTGTACTGCAGTATCAGCAGCGTCCCGCTCAGTAACGCAGACACTCACAGGGCTAACATGATGGCAACCACCCCACAGCCAAAACCAGACTGCTGTGAAGTTGTTACTTCTAGACCTGTGCTTTTCACGCTGTAGTCAGCAGGCTCCAGGACAAAAGGCAGGAAGAATTCCTGGTCTGTAAGTAGCAGCCAGCACGGTCTCATCCATAAAACAAAGTTCATTGCGAAGAGTCAGGATCTCATTTTAGAGGTCCACAACAGGAAGAGGATGGACACCTTTAAACCTGAAGTCGCTGGTGTAATTTGTATTAGCACAGACCAGCAACCAACCTTCCACTAGCACCGAGTGGCAGTATTTTTGTATACAAGTCTGAGGTGTCAACAGTACATGCGTCAAGGACACTTGTATCTGACACTTGCTTTCAAGCATGGCAACCCCTGAAGCAATACTAAGAACTGCATGGGCCGGGAGGACTACACAGGGCAGTCGGGACAAAAACCAGAGGACCGCTAAGTGCTAACGAACATACAGCACCTGTTCACAACAGGAATCCCCCACCCCACCGGCCAGAAAAAAAAATGCTCTGTGGGCCATCCCTCATTCTGTGGGGACAGGACGCACAAAGGGGACGTGAAGCCGTGTACGGTATTTAGTATTTCTGGGGAGGAAGGAAGGAAAGGGGGAGGGAAAAACAAAAACAAAAAAAAGGTGTAAAAGCAATCACCTAGGGAGAATGCTACATCTTCATGAGCGAAAGACCAGATGAAGGGTGGCAAGGTACCGCGTTTTTTTTGTTTTGTTTTTAAACCAGTCAAATACTGAAGGCTTCAAAATATAAATGGTTAAACTGCAAAACTGTGGCTTTTATTTCCAAACATACAATAAATAGGTCCACCACAACTAGCCTCTAACTTCATTTTACATGGAAGGATTTTAAAATTAGTTTGTGCATATTTAAAAATTAAACTTCCCTTTGCACATAACTCCATACATAACCGAACTGCATTACATACCAGCTTACGGTCTTGGGACTGTGATGCAAGCAACCAATTAGAAACAGAGCTTTGTAGCAAGCACCTGAACAAAAATTGCATTTTGAATTGTTGATAAAACATCTACCAACAATTTAATCTGTTTCTGAAGTATACAAAAAAATTCAGCATGTAAATGCTGAAAAGCAAGTCGTCTTATGTTTCTGTAGGGGCTGCAAGGTGAGTAAGTGGATTTATTAAGTGTTCACTATTTGCTATGTGATACAATTTTCATACCAAAATATCTTTACTGCATAGTAACATTCCATATTTTCAAATGCAAAAAGAAATTAGATGCAGTCTTTTTATTTTATTCCTCATCACTGAATTTAAAGACATTTTTAACCACAACTCTGCTTCATCACAGTGCAGAAGGCCCTTAATAGTTCAAGGATTTATTCAGTCATATCTTCAATACAAAAGTAGAGGCTGAGGAAAAGCCAGAGTAGTCTATACACAATGCACAATCTGTGTACATTCTGAACCTGTACCTCTTCAAGAACTATTTATACACTCTTCAAAAAAATCCCTTTATCCAGCAATTCAAAATATTTTAGATCAGAAGTTTTATATTAGAATCAATACATTATATGCATATAAATACACTTATACCCTTCGGTTGCCAAACAACCCAGATGGCTGCGAGGACGCGACCTGAACTGGTTCTCCATTGGTTTGGGATACCAAATTGTATCGGCAGCTAACTGTTAACCGAAATAGTCACAGTAAAAAAATGGAGATCTTTGCACAAGGTAGGTGTGCCACAGCATCAGTTAAGACTAGAAATACTAAGTGACACCCTGTCCCCTTCAATAGGGCCAGGATTTCAGCTTCTGTGAGATGCAACACACAGGCAACATTTTTTTTTTCCTCTGCCGATGCCCCGTTCATGAAAAGTCTCAGCAGAACAACAAAAAAACCTCCAAAAAACAACAAACCAAAGCAAAGCTTTTACAACTGCAAATCTTCTTACAAGACAGGTGCTGCAGCTTTCAAGAACAAAGTAAAAGTTTTATAATTAAGAAATAAAATAAAATACCCCCCAAAACTAACGTGCAAGTGTGTAGTTCAGAAGACGATAGCAAGGATCAATATAGACCTCAGTTCAAGCTGAAACACAGTATCCAAACTGTCTTATGGAAAAATAGTTCTCACTGCAAATCTCACCTTCAGTTAATGAGCGCGCTTATATATACCTATACACACACCTGCCACACACACGCACCCCTCCTTCCCCAGTACAATCTGCAGCACCATCAGCAGCAACCATCACGATGCTTCCAAAGCCCACGCAGGCCCCAGCCCTGGCGCTGCATCCGAGCGGTCAGACCCCTGAGCTCTCACGGACACCGCTGCAGGATGGTTCTTAGTCATCAGCACTGACTCACCACGTATCAATGAGCATTTCGGGAGTATTCAAAGCAGTAAGCACTGGTGTAGTAAGAAGTGTTCTCAACTTTGTTTCTTAAAGGATACAGAAATGCTGACTCTCTCGAGTATCCTCCAAAGGTGCTAGAAGTTTTAAGTTTGAAGCATTTCTTTCCACAATGCCAGGTATACAAATGTGTATCTTTTTAAATAATATTGCACATAAAAATCATCTTAAACTTTGTAGTGAAAGCAGGGTTGAAGGACAGTGTTTTCCAAAACAGCTTAAAAAGCTACCTGTACATAGTAAGTTTTAATTTAAAGAACGCCGAGATTATTCAAAATCTAAGCACGTAATACTGACAGAAAAATGTTAAATTGCACAATCTACATATAAATTACATTTGTAAATACTTAAAAGTTTTTAAACATTGAATACCCTTGATTTCACAAATCAGCTAGGTCACCGTCAAAGGATCAGCTTAATGAGTTAGAAGTACTTTCCCCCAGAAAAAAATAGAAACAAAAAGATCTGCAGTCTTAGACGAAGCACTGGAAAGAGTTAAAGCATTTCAGCTCAGAGGTAGTGCTAAACACATCCAACTAGAAGTCCATTATATTTGAACTATGATGAAATAACGTAGTAAAATGTAGAAAGACTATAAAATTTACAAAAATAAATAGTTCTGAATGCTTTAGAAAATGCAAGAGACTTCGTTGATAAGTGTCTTGATTTGCTTTTCTGGCCAAAAGAAAGCAAAGTGTGTCTCATTTTTAAAATATACCCATCTCTAGTAATGCGTCTGCAATCCACGCAATCCAACTATGCAACTTGACATATGCCAGCCTGGCATAGACTCTGATATTAAAAATAAAGTGGAGGCTTTGTAAAAGATCATCTCATATGAAATTTGTTTTGCATGTAAATTCTTCTGACAAATTGAAAATTGCAAATAAAAAAGTTTATTGAAAGAGGCATGAAGGGTGATAAGGGTATGTGCCTATTGTTCCACATACACCCTGGAAGGAAAAAGATGATTGCACAGTTCTGATAAATAAATATTTCTTTTTTTTTTTTTTTAATAAAAATCTGCCACTTTTTTTGGTTTATAAGTTTTGGAATTATTTAGAAAATCCCACTATGGACAAATTATTTTTAGTTTGTGTTTTAAAGAATTTTTTACAACTTTTCCAGTGGCTTTTATCCTGAAACCAAATGAAAGTGGCAGTTAAAAAGTATCTTTGGGTAAAACAAGTATCAGGATCCAACGAGAATTTCCATGATGTGGTCCAACTCACTCAGATCTGTTCTACATATCTGAATGTTGCTTGCTGAAGAAGAATTACAAGATGGAAAGGTTTTCAATGGTTCTTCTGTAGCGAGAGATGGTGGTCTGGGCGGCATTAGTGGAGGGCAACAAAAGTCTGAATCATACATTGAAGTGTCAATATCTTCAAAAATGTCATCTATTGCCAAATCCTTCAAGTAACTAGTTGAATTTGAAAGCTCAAAGGATCCAAACACGCATTCAGCTCCCTTCAAATCCTGTCTATCATCTTCTAGTTTTAGACCAGTATTTTCTGGGAACTTTGGCTGGTCATCTCCAGTAGGAACCAGACAAGTAGGCGGGCTTATATCTTCTACAAAGTCTAAATCCTTCAGAATAGATGAAATAGCAGATGACATATCATCATCTGAAACTATCAGCAGGCTATTTTCAATTGGGTCTTCTACAGACCGCAAGTCGCAACAGTTAGACTCTTGCTGACTAATACCTGAAGGCAACTGAAGAGAAATCCCAGATGATTCCATCCCTGTGTAGCTGTGAGAACTAGGAGTAATGCCAGGGCAGACATTAATTGGCTGCTGATTACTCTCCTGCCTCATTTCCTCTTGGATTTGCCGTACTGTGTTGGCTATGAGGACAGAGCGGTGCAAGTTCGGTTCCACCAGCATTTTGTACGTCTGTAACTTGGTGAGGCACATATTAAGCACCAACTGCCTCTTAAGCGGATATGGCAGATTTCGACTGGAATCAAAGGCACTCGAGAGACCAGCCATGTTCTCCTCATAGTCACTCAGCTTGCGTTTTAGACCTCTCCCCAACATGAACCTGAAAGAGAGAAATTATGAATTAACCTTGGGCAAGACTATCGCTTCTTCTGCAAGATCGCAACAGACACTTTTGAAAAGTCTGTAGCATACAATGTATTGGTTAACTTAGACTCTAATGCCATAGAACACTGAAAGACAGAATAAAATCCTACACAAGATACTACTTTCATTGAGAAGATGCACTTTCCAGTTCTATTGTTTCACAACAATTTTTTTTTTTAAACAGAAAACATGAAAGAAATATAGTGTTTTTTAAAAAAAGCTATATACATCTAAGTTTGGTTTTAAGGTTTACTTTTAACTCTACTATGAGAATATAAATTTAATTATTTAAAATCTTTAATAGATGAGCTTTTTAGCCTCTTATCCATTTAGATTATATAGCATACAAAAATTCATTAATGAGAAATATCTGAATGTCCACGTGAAATAAAATAGATGCTTATACTAAGGATTATAATAACTATACAGAATATTTCAACGTTTTCATTTTAACATTTGTTCCTAGGTACAGTAGGTAGGATTTTAAAGCTAGTTTCAACACCCATTTTTATCACATTAAGGTATTCTTAATGTCTCGCTCAGTGTCTCTGAGAACTCTCTATAGAACTCATTTACCTCCCTCCTCTTTGGTGACTTAAAGTTGTTTTACTACAGTCGAACCACCCAGCAAGACCAACAACAGGCCCTCCTATGGGATCCTTATATCCATTCCACACCTTAGTAGTTTAGCTAAACAGTGGGAGGAAATTTGGCTGGGCCACAGAGCTCACAGAATGATGATCGGTGCTCATGGCTGCTGGTTCACAACCTACTACTGACTTAACACTAAGGACATCCAGCAGGAGGCTATCAAATGGCATTTTAAAAATGACCAATTTTAGTAAATAGCTAAAAGAAAAGAAATAGAATTTAGTTGCTTTCAGTCTGCTTTGTGTGCTTTTGCATTGAAATATGGTAGGTCTAGAACATTGTGGTACAAAAAACTGCATGCACACACACCTAAAATACACGTGATCCAAACAAATACATGCTTGGATACTTTACAATTACTATTCAAAAATATGAAGCGTTTTATTAGGGACAACAAGCACTATCCAATCACTTGTATAAACATAGAAAAGGAGTATACCGTGCACAGGAAACACTGGTAGAATCTTGATTACACACATCTTGATGTGTCCATGGAATACAGACACCTCACTCCCAAACAATTAAACAAAATTAAGCAATCATAAATTAGACACCCTGTGGCAGATTAAGGGCAGATCCTTCATACACAATGATCCAGACTCTGCATGCTGCAGAGGGCCTCCCAACTTCCTTTTCATGTGAGCACTGGATACTGCCAGCAATAGCTCAGCTGATTGCCGCAGCTGCCAGCTGCTAGCCTGTTGCTAGACTTTTGGGGACAAGGAGAAGGCGGCAGGATAAAGCCTCTTTTACTTTTGGGATTTCTCCAGATTTGCAGGAAGCACTGCAGGGCTCCATGGCTACATCCATCTGCCTAGACAAGACTGTTGGGAGAACTCAGCTCCTCTGGAGGAACAGAAAGCAAGCAAGCAGTGCGTACTTCTCAGCAAGACACACAGGAAAAACCAGACAGTTCGTAAAGGAGTTTAAGACTTCTCAATCATACCCACTTTTTCTTTTAGGGACATAGCTGGATGAAATCAAATTTGTCATAAGAATGCATTTTTATGTAACAGGTAGTAGCATGGCCTATACTTCAGTTTACTAACACGTTCACTGTTAAAACAACAATGAAAAACTTTGATTACTCGTAATTTACCAGTGCTGTAATTTTTTAACTTTGGAAGTCTGTTTTACTCCAAAGTTTTCTGCTAAACTGCCTCAGCACCAGCCGAATCTCTTTAAAAAACCTAAGGTGTCTGGATGTGGTGTGCCTATTCACCTAGGTGATCTTCCCACACCTATCACATATCGCTCCCCCATCCCAGCACCCCACTTAGAGCTAACAGAACCAGACAGTACTGAGCACTCAATTACAAACACAATCAGCAGAAATCTGGATACAAAGTTCAGGCACCAATAATAATAAAAGGGGGGGGCGGGGGGGGGCAGAGTGTCCGTGTGTGTCAGGCATCCTCAGTCAAACTATCGGCAACACTGTCAGCAACTGGTAATTTTAGACACAATCTATGGAAAAATCACGATTATGCAGGACTTTACAGTAAAACTGTTGCTAAATATACCAACTCATAACGTATCATGAAGACAATTAGTGTCTACAAATCATAGAAAACTCACAATTGATAACTCTCAATTTTAAGTAGCATTGAAATGTTGCTTAATACCTAAGGCATTACCCCATACCATTACTATGAAGAATAAAAGTATACATCAAAATGGCTATTTTTTCACTAAGCACCATCCTTCCCATACACTGCACACTAGTGGTTTCCCCCCCCCCACCCCCCCCCCCACTGACTAATCAAAGCAGACCAAAATTCACACTCACAAGGGAGTGAAATTAAGACCATACAGGGAACAGTAATTCTGACATTTTATACATTCAGAATGCTTGGTTTTTACAATTTACTGCTTTTAATATATTTTAAAATATACATTTACACTTCGTTAGACACACAGGAAATACCAGACTTATCTATTTGAATTATATAAATAATGTTAATTTCTAACATCTTAAAAATGTGCTAGTATTTAAATTCCATAAGCAAGCCTAAACAGCAAGCAAACTATCATATGCGAGGATATATAATTTCACAAAAGCGACTTAAAATTAAACGTTTAACTTCTAAATTCATACAGTAGTCTAATTAGACTAAATATTTCATGCTCATATACGCAGACACCCTCCTTTTCATTCCTCAAATTTCCTTCATAAAATTTGTCCCAGAGCATTCTAGAAATGTAATATGAGGAAATACGTAATGTGAGCATGACAGCACTCTGAACTATAAAAATGAAGTGCAAGAAACATTATTTGCTCCAACTTCAAATGTTTCTACTTAACAGACTCCCCACTGTAGATGGCAAAGACTTTTTTTTTTTTTTAAAAAATACACAAACATTGCCCTATCTTATGTTTTAGAAATTTTGCCTGTTTCGTATGCTTTTTGCCTAATTGAAGGATCCTTAAGTCTCCCTCCAGGAGCCAGATGACTTCAGAGGTTACATAAAAATTTGGAAAAGGCTAATGAAAGCCAGAGTACCAATGGTACAGTGCATTTAAAAATGACTAGTGTCATGGTTGCTACAGGAGACATTAAATTTCAGTTCTTGTCAAACACACTCAGCTGCTGACCTACAAAAGATACAAAGCCCCTTTGTTACCAGCTAATCTACATTTTATCAGGCCTTTTGCTTTACTTTCTAGCACAAGAATTTCTGACAGGGTTATATCCTTAACAAACTACTCCATATTTTCTAAGTAACTTGTTCTTTTGTAGCATTGCATATTAACACACACATCCCAGACCCAAAACTCGCACACCAGTCAAATGCTCTCTTTTGACAGCATTACTTTGCAATGTAAGATGTTGATCACATTATTTCATTATGCAGTGCTCTGTCCACTTCAATTTTTGGTACTAAGGAAAACAAACAGAAGTCCACACAAAAATCCACGCTACTATGCCCAGACAATCCTGTATTACCGCATGACTGCTGCACAGTTGTCAGTCCTTTCAATCAGCTGACAGAACGGCACAGCCAGTTCAAAGAAGCACAAGTTGGGCATACTAAAACACAAAGAGTGCCTAGAAACTGCACTCTCCTTGCTCCAGCCTAATTCCAGGAACCTACTCAGGTCTCAAAAAATTGGATCAAGTAACAGGATTTTGGAACATGCCAATCTGATAATTCTGTAATTTGTAAGTAAATAAACTGAACAAAAATTAAAGTTTATGCCAACTTCAAATGTGAGGTCTATACATAGCTGTTCAATAATAAAGGAAGCAAGCTGTAAGTTACCCTTCTCTTGAACTTTTAAGAAAAAGTTCAACAACCAATTTTTTTTGAGTTCAGATGCTCTATTTTAGAATCTTTTGTCATGAAAAAAGAACAGTGAGGAACACCACATCTCAATAACTTTTTTCTGGCATTTTCTCATCTTCTCTCATTATAGTAATGCAAACTGAGCCACAGGCCATTTATGGCAGAATGCTTTTTTAATTAAAATTATTTTGCAGATATAGAGAAAAGGAAGCAAAGTGAACTCAATGCTTAAGAGTGCCAAACTCTCCATCCGTATCACTGAACTACAAACGAGTCTGTATGTAGAAATTCTGCCCCTGACAGCATGTTCCTCAGTTCCTTCCAGTTCCATGGAGGACATTTCATAGAAACTCCTCCCTGCTAAGATGGGAAGAAGCATCCATGCACTGTAATCCTACACCGTACCAGGGTTTGAAAAAACTTGGAGGGAAGAGGCATGTCCCCAGTTGGCAAATCCACACAGAATACCAAACAAACAGGCCTGGTCAGAGTGTGCAGCTACTCAGAAGAAACATTCCAGGCTACCAAGAAAAATTCACATTGCGATGCGTTGTGGACAATACAGGACTCATGCCACCATTTCAGAGGAAAAACACAGCTCCATCTGTCACAGGGTCTGATAGTGCAGTGCAGCTGCCACTGACACATGGTTAGGAAGTACAGCTGGAAAGTCACAAAGAAGAATGCAGCATGTGAAAACCCTCAATTACTTCTATCTGGGCAAGCTACTTCTTAATTTCCTCTTCCTCACCTTCCAAAAAAGGTTTTAAGGGCAAGTTAAACAATGTTTAGAACTCAGAACCGCACACAGCTTTAATTTTCAGTAGAGAAAAGCTTCAAAAAACATGAGTGTATAAAACACGACTGCCACAGTTAGTATTGTCTGAACACAAACTTTTCATGCACAAAACAAGCACTATAGTCAACTACACAAGAGTTATTCATGTACCATCAAAGAATACGTTTAAATAGGAAGATCATCAATAAAGTACTTGGCCTGCACTATGCAGGTCAAAATCATTTCATTGATAGTGGTACCTTCTGGCTTTTCTTTTTAGGATATTATTAAATTCAGACTTGCTTGATCCTTTTCATACAGCCACAGTTGCATTTTTCAGCCTAAGACTGTGTCAAAGTGATAAATTGCTTTTTCTCGTAGGATAGAAATAGCAGATTTGAATAGGTGTAAGCACCTCATGAGTGAAAGCTGCCTGTCTAGCTTTCAGTAATGCAACTTAAGTATTAAAATCAAAATTAGAGACTCCTTGCTATTGTAATTTGGGTAATTCTCTTTCAAAGTCTCCCTTGGCTCATAACTGTAGAAAGCACATAACAGTAAAACCAGACAGAAGTCTCTCTGGATTGTAAACTTGTGTTAGTGACTGACCGAGGCTGATTGATAACCTGACTTCCTGCTCTCCCCTCTCTTCCATGGACACACATTTCACAAGCACACATCTATCTGCAGGAAGTGCAAGGGAAGACAAACATCCCTATAGTTATGGTTATTTCCCAGAATTATTTGACGTATGCTGCATACTATTTTTAATCACAATCTTTCCCCTACCCGACATACATTTTAGCTTAGGCAACACAACTTCATTAATAGTTTTAATTAACTGGTGGACTGGCTCTTGACTAGTATTCCACGTATAAGAAGCTGCACAAGAAAAAGCTAAGGCTGAAGGTACAGTTAACAGGCACAGTATAAATCCTTTCCTCCCGTCCGGACTTAACACTGATCACTTAAACATGACTTACGTAATACAGTAAGCTGTCAGACTACACAGAACAGCGTATCTGATCTGGTGTCCTCAGCAAGTGTTGGAGATCCCCATAACATCACATCTTGGCTGTTAGCAAAAATTAAGAGGAAGTGAGGCAAGAAGGATTAAACACCTTAGAACACGGAAGTAAAAAGTAATTTGGACCTGAAGACACTTTAAAATACACAAAAACGTATTTAAGTCCATTGCCTCCCCACCCCCCCCAGCCCTGCCCCAGTTTAGCCAAGATGAGTAACTGCTGGAGAAGGCACAAGTGGCTAGAAGTGCGCATACAGGGAGGAGTGCTGTCCTACCAGCTTACTCCCATACCTAAACTCCTATGTAACAACTTCTTTACAGGAGTTAGAAATGACCAGAAAATAGCTGCTCAAAAAAAAGTGAGAATTAATGTCAACTTTTTGGTCACCAAATCCTGACCTATAATACACCTAAGTCTGTTCCTAGAAAAGCAACTGGAACACAGTTGCAAGATACACTACTGTTCAGACTTTAAAAAAACCCAAAAACCAAAACAAACCCCCACCACACCGCCCGCCCCCCCCCCAAACCAAACCCCAAAGCCACACAGAAAAAAACCCCACACCTATGGATGTACCTAACATCCTTTCCCGCATTTTGAAAATAAGAGTAGGCTGAACAGTATTCATTAAGTAAAGGAATGAGAGGAAGACTGAGTCTAGCACAGAATTAGTCTGGAATTCATAAAACCTTCCCACTGTCACTTCACTATTTGTGGAAGTAGAGAATAAATATGTATCATACACTAATATTTTAGGAGCTGAAGTGATGTTTACAAAGCACTTGGGAGTAAGTTTTACCTTGATTTAAAAGTTAGTTTGAACCCCCCCCACGCACAACCTGTTTATGTTATGTCTAATGGGATCTGGAAAATTCCTGCACTTAAAGGACATCTTCCTAAGTTCCTTACTCCCATTTTATTTCATAAAGCACTGGTAAGAGCTTTGCTTTTCAAACTACCGCAGTTAAGTTTCAGAGCACAACATTTCACTCTGGAGAAGAAACTCCTCTGTTAGGATGTGTACCTTCCACAAGCTAAAACAAGTGGATCTGGGCTATTTACAACAGTAAATGAACTGTATTCTCAGCAGTCGACATCTATCACTAGAGGCTAATATAGAAAGCTGCTGAGGCAGTACCAGTGTTCGGTAGAGAAAAACTTCCATCCTTAAAAGAAAACAAACCACCCACCACTGTCACTCTTCTCCTTCCCCTCCCCCTCTACACTTGCGGATTTAGTTCCACATTTACAAATAAAGCTCACAGGTGTATATTTTTAATGAGAGTGTGTTTAGCAGATTTTTTTTCAGGAATTTTGGGTGGATTTTTTTTTTTTTTTTTTT
>NW_008795495.1:6105947-6117945 GCF_000699145.1 Aptenodytes forsteri | reverse complement strand
CAGTGGTCCAAGTGGAAAGGCTCTCTCTTCTTACGGGACAGGGAGAGAGAGGGTGCACCCTGGCGACAGAGTCCAGAGACGGAGTTTCCACAGAACTCCAGCTTTGTCTCTTTTCCTTAACGCCAACTTTTTCACACCAACTTTGTTCTTCACATAATGTCCGGGTAAAAGGTGGTGATTGGCACTCTCTTGTAGACCCCAGCCTCCCAAACATCAGGGGGAAACTGCAAGAAGCAGAGCAGACCAGAATAGTGCAGCCCAGGGGGTTGCAGACACGTCCTGCCCACTTCCCACTCTTCCTGGTAGGCTTAAGACAGTCGGCAGAGGGAAGAAAGCCGTCCTCCTGCCTGCTCGAGCCAGCCTTGTTCTCTCTTTGGCTCCAAACGTAGGAAGCTAAGTCAGGGGAAGCTAAAAACCAAACCCCAAGCTGTTGTGTGACATTGAAGGGAAGGGAAGGGAAGGGAAGGGAAGGGAAGGGAAAGAAGGAAGGAAGGAAGGAAGGAAGGAAGGAAGGAAGGAAGGAAGGAAGGAAGGAAGGAAGGAAGGAAGGAAGGAAGGAAGGAAGGAAGGAAGGAAGGAAGGAAGGAAGGAAGGAAGGAAGGAAGGAAGGAAGGAAGGAAGGAAGGAAGGAAGGAAGGAAGGAAGGGAGGGAGGGAGGAAGGGGGGGAGGAAGGGGGGGAGCGGGGAGAATGAGAGAGAGAGAGAAAGTGTGAGCAGCGCTCTCTGTAAGCCCTCTAGGAGTAGTGGTAGGAAAGCGTTTCCAGGACTGCAATACCTCCTCCTCATGCAATGCGTATTTGCAAAGATGAGTGTCTGAAGAAGGACGTATTGGATGGCTGAAAAGTGAGGTGGGGGAGCACACACATATTTTATCTTTGTCTCTGCCACTGGCATTTTACAAGGCTTTCTGGGCACCATTTAACCTGTTTTTTTTGACTCCTCTTTCCCCTCAGTCCCTCGGCATGTATTGTGGCTCAAAGCAAAGCATCACCACTTTACGCTGCAAGAGCAAGGCAACATCACGGTCAGGACCCAGACACAGGTCTGGACCTTCTTGTCACTCTCACCAGCTGAGTGCGGGGCCAATGGGAAGGTACAGGAGACCAAAGGATGATGGGGGCCTGTCTCGTCTCGTCTCTAGCCACATTGTCTGCTCCCTAACAGCCTGTGTGTGCCCTGTCTTTGACAGCTGCCCTTTTGAGGAAGACAAGACCTTGAAAGGACTTGAAATGAACAAGCTCCCATGTGCCATTTAAGAAGATGAAGATACTGTTGGTAACCCCTACAATAATTTGATGTAGGTATATGTAGGAGAGTGGATTGTTTAAGTATGACCACAGCTTTTGCAAGTGATCAAGGGTTGCTACTCACACTGAAAAAGCAGTCAAGCCCTCTTGTATATGACACCAGTGGGAGTCAAGTTCCGTTCTTTGCACACAAGCTACTTTACGGGGTGGTGGCCAACTGTCCAAGTGACTTTGGACTCTTGGAAGTTCTGCTGCTCTCTTGACACTGCAAGCAAACCAAAGCATCCGCCAAAAAGCAGCCACAGGTATTTCTAGCTTCTCAGGAGACCTTCCGGCTGAGGTGGGAAGGGCTGCTCTTTGCCCTCTTAAGAGCTTCATAAGCCAAAACTCATGCTGACATTTGTCCTGCATCCAGCTACAGTAGCCACCAATGGGGCCTGCGGCTTGAGGGGCTCCCCGTGACATTACTGGTAACGGTGGCCTGAGACGGAGAAGTGTTATTTA
Organism: Aptenodytes forsteri; assembly: GCF_000699145.1. Lineage (NCBI taxonomy): Eukaryota > Metazoa > Chordata > Aves > Sphenisciformes > Spheniscidae > Aptenodytes > Aptenodytes forsteri. The sequence continues at coordinate 6,116,194 of NW_008795495.1, read as the reverse complement.
ACAACAATTAAAGCTACCCTATAAAAATTGTTTTTCCTGCTGCCTGGCAGTTTCTTTTGAAGCCTTTCCGAAGGACAGCTAGGATGGGTCCGTCACAAATCATTGCTGTAGTAGAAGGGCACAGCCTTGGCTCCTGTCACTGCTGTGCTTGCTGTTGCCACAAATGCAGTGGCTGACCTGGCTGCAGCTGGTGGGGTTGTCTCCTCTTTAGAAGGAACAAGTCATGAAACAGAAAATGGAAAACGGAAAAAGCAAAGTTAATGACTGAGCAATTTATTGTACCAGAAGAACCTAGAGCTGAGCTCCATCCCCTTGAATGCCTTAGCTAAGTACCTATGAAAATGCATAAACATAGAGCTGGTGAAATGTGGCTTTTTTAGGATTTGTCAGGAATGGTGTGGAAATTATTAAGTAGAAATTAGTGAAGAAGGATAATTTAGTCTGCCCTTCACCTAAAAATGTAGCATCAATTCTATATTATATTTTATATTGTTCTCTGCGTTGAAAGACTAATTTCTGGGTTAGAGTAGAATAGCATAGAATATTTCAGTTGGAAGGGACCTAACGATCATCAGTACAACTGGCCTGACCACTTCAGGGCTGACCAAAAGGTAAGGCATATTATTAAGGGCATTGTCCAAATGCCTCTTAAACGCTGACACCTTGGGGCATCAACCACCCCTCTACAAAGACTGCTCCAGTGTCTGACTACCCTCTTGGTAAAGAACTGTTTCCTAATATCAGGTCTGAACCTCCCCTGATGCAGCTTTGAACCATTCCCACGTGTCCTGGCACTGGGCACCACAGAGAAGAGATCAGCACCTCCCTCTCACTTCCCCTCCTCAGGAAGCTGTGGAGAGCAATGAGGTGCCCCTCAGCCTCCTTTTCTCCAATCTAGACAATCCCAAAGTCCTCTGCTGCTCCTCATAGGACGTTCATTCCAGCCCCTTCACCAGCTTTATTGCCCTCCTCTGGACACATTCAAGTACCCCAACATCATTTTCAAATTGTGAGGCCTAGAACTGCACACAGTACTCAAGGTGAGGCTGCACCAACGCTAAATACAGTGGGGTGGTCACCTCTTTTGGCCGGCTGGTTATACTGTGTTTGATGCACCCTAGGATGCAGTTTGTCCTCTTGGCTGCCAGGGCACACTGCTGACTCGTATTGAGCCTGCTGTCGACCAGCACCGCCAGAACCCTTTCTGCAAGGCTGCTCTCCAGCCACCTCTCCCCCAATTTATACTTGTGCCCAGCGTTACTCCGTCCCAGGTGCAGAAACGGGCATTTTTCTTGTTAACTTTCATGCCATTGATGATTGCCCAGTGCTCCAATCTATCCAGATCCCTGGTCAACAGCACCTCCCAGTTTAGTATCATCAGCAAATTTCATAGGGGTGCATTCAACTCCTGCAGCCAGATCATTGATAAAAATATTGAACAGAACTGGCCCTAGAATTAAGCCCTGAGGAACACCGCTGGTGACTGGCCACCAGCCAGATACAGTCCCATTCACTACAACCCTTTGTATGTAAGAAGCTAAATTGTTAGTCATGGCCATCACTGTGAGACTCAATGCTGCCTGGACCTGGGCAATTGACAATCTGTAGAGAAAAACGACCTCTGGAACAGGATCTGTTAGTGTACGGATAACCACAGGCTGATGGAGTTGGTGTCCTTAGTCTACGGCATTGGCTGATGCTGTGCAAGGAGGGAAGGACCAGGGCTTGGTCTGTTGCAACCCATTGTGCTTCTGGAATGTTGTGTCTCCATCGTGTCTTTGATGACAATCAATTGACAATTCTGTGCCGGCTGCCAGAATATGCACTGCCATGTTCTGTTACATTTCTAATTTTATAAGGTTTGTGGCTTTCTCTCTGGTATGTTTTCTCTCCAATGACAAATTACAGGAGAATTACTGCCTGGGAGCTCAGCAGAGTATCCAATATTCTCAAATGGGGAACGCTACTGGTGGGGGTCTTCTACCAAAGGACTGTACTGTGAGCACAGGAGTCTCAAAATGCCCACCCCCGCCCACCAGAAAACCCTCCATCTTACTGAGATTTAACAAGTTATTCTCCATCTACATAGCGGCTAACACAAACGTTCTTTGGCTGCAGGGCATACCTTCACCCTTACAATTCTTAATAGGCATTTACAAATCCTTTCCTCTGCTGTGGGGTTCTATGTGCTTTGTTTCTGTTTGGTTTTCTTTTTTTTTTTCTGTTTCTTCTTTTTTGGTAATTGTTTAATTGTTAAATTTGGGAATTTTCAACCAAATTCAATCACTATGGCAGTAGGGCTATCCTAGGGATGAATATGCCAAATGAAAAGACCCCTGTAGGCTGCAGTTCCATTGGCTTCAGCAGAACTATGCTAAGGTATAAACTTTTGGATTTGTGAATGTGACCATCCTGCAGTGCCAGCACAGGAATATGTGCTCAAAATATAATACATTCAGTAGCATATCCAGAATACAGCATAAGTAATATTCTCCCTATCTTATTTCGATGCCAGCCAAAATAATTCTATTTGTGGAGTTTTCCTGAGTTAATGCCTTTGGGACCTGAAGTTCAAACCTAGTCAATAGGATCTGTAAGATTAATTTCAAATACAAATAAACATCATTAATAATCTGACCACCTGCAAGCAGTTCTGCAAAGAACACTGACTTCAGGAAGAGATTTGAAGGACACGTATGGTACTATTCAAAAGACAGATGTTGGCATGAAAGAAAATAAGAAAAAAAGCTAGTTTCATTTAAGTCTGTCGCAAAATCTACTTATACTTCTGTGAGGCCAAAACTCGCTGGTTAAGCTTCCATTCATTTACTGGGGCTGTAATTTATCTCACAGGGAGTAGCAAAAGGACCAAAGTTTGAATAGTAAGTGCAGTATTTAACTATGCTTATCCAAGAGGACAAGACCAAGATCATAATGCCACACATCCCCTGCAAATGTCCACTTTTGGAAAGAGTAATCCATAGATGATCTCGGGTCCTGCTCTCACAAATCCCACAGAGAAGCCAGTTTAGGCAAAACCAATGGCATGAGAGTGAATCTTTTTTCAGTACCACATAGCCATCACACAAATTATACATTTCAATTTTATTCAGGGAATTCTTAAAAAAAGCTTCATACAAGGCCTGCTACAGGAAAGCAGTGTGACTCTCCTATATCAACAGATTAAGCAGCAGAAATGATTATCAGGGCGCAACAAGGCACTTTCTCATGACTTTCTCTAAAAAGTCAGGAACATCTAAGTAGTATGAGAAATTACAACAACTGAGAATTACAGCAACTGAGAAATACAAGAAACTATGACAGAAGTGAGATCTGAGAAGTTCCAACAATTACTATTAAAAAGTTGGAGAGAATTTACATATCCTTTGTGTCTTTAAAATAACGTTTTTAATACAAATGTGTTTGAAAATTACTGAGTAAATATATGATCTGAAGTTAGAATACAAATACAGTAACATGCTTAAAGAAACTTTCTAATATTAGACTGAAGTGAATCAAGCTTTTCTAGTATATTTGGATTCTGAGAAGCTTCACCTTCCTCAGTGGCTGCAGAACAAAACGTAAAACTACTCTGTAAAAGGTGTTAAAAATATTAAAATACTATATCAGCCATTCATAAAATTACAAACAGATTTTTTTCCTTGATAAGAATTGATGAAAATATCCAGTTCTTAATTTCCCTTTAATTAAATCTTATTAAAAATCTTAAAAAAAAAAAGAAGGAAAAAAGTATTCTACAATACCTCCTCTAAAAACAGATTTAGTGATTTTCCTCTGCAAAATAATCCAAGTTGCCTCTACAGCATGACCAAGAAGAAACAGTGTCTGTGCTCCCTCTTCTGGCTCTGCAGCAGCATTGACCCAAATCCTAACCATGCTGACATCAGGGCTGAGGCCTGTGCACAACAGAGAGAATAAAAATGTAAAGCACCGTACTGTTTCAGCTTCCTTAAAGAGAAAAATTGAAAGTTGCTTCAAATGGAAATTAAAATGGTTAAAAAAATAGTTTATTTCCAAACTTCCTGAAAGTTTTTTCTAAGATCTGACAGTTGAAAAATACAAAAATGCCTTGCACAATGGACGACAGCACTTTTTCAATACTTGTAACACTGCAGCAATTTTTAATAATCCAGCCAGTACATTTTCCACTTGTGATCGCTCTTTTCCTTTACTACAAGTTCAGTTATGATCTTAGATAGCTGAGCCATCTCAGCGGCAAAGGAGGTTCATACCGTGGCTCAGGAATGCCTTACCTCCAGCGTGGTGTATCCTGCACAAACGCTGGCTCGGAAAAATAATTTTTCTCTACACTTGTTCAATTTAATGGGAAGGTGGGCTGGGCATAAGGGGTAGCAGGAAGGGCAAAATCAAGATCCTGCTTGTGTCCTCCTATGGTTTGTGTATGACTAACATCTGAAATGGGAAGTATACTGTGTTTTCTATTTCTGCATAGGATTTGCATAGCAAAATACACTAGACAGCGCCAACTCAAAATATGCCACTCCAGGAGTCAACAGTCCATGTGCTGTGCAATGTGGCCCAAAACTGTAGGCTTATGGCCAAAAACGGGGCAGAGCATTAGCTGGTGTATAAGACACGCAGTAGACAGGAGTTTGGAAATAACATTTGGGATGGACCTACTTAATTACTAAGAAGCCCGCCTCCCTCTCCAGCAGTAAATCCCACACACAGAGCATGTGCTTCATGACATGAAAGCTGAGACTGCAGCACCGTCATCAGTGTCACAGCTGCCTCCAGCCTCAGCCAGGATTATGGAGCCACCATGTTCCTGCAAGGCACGGGGGCCTCGTGGCCACCTCCGTCACAGCGGTTTGCCCAAGGGAATCGGGGAACGTGGGCGGCTGCTTACCCCCATGTGCAGGTACAAATCCAGGTGTGGTTCTGGCCCGTAATCGTTTGCTCGCGCAGACCAGAATGACACAGTTGGAACTTGCTGACTGCACTGTGAAGATTTCTGGAAGATGAAGCTCTGCTGGTTGGTGTCATAGGGGCAGTTATGAGCTATGTCTTTCCTGCTCCACCGCATTTTGGGAAGAAGATGAGGTATTAATTACACCCTGGGCCCTTTCCCAGTCATCCTTCCCATAGGCACAAGCAAGGGCTAAGCTTAATTTTGCTGCCATTGGCAAACTGAAGCAATCCTGTCCCCGCGTTAGTCCAAGCTAATGAGCAAGTACACAACAAGCTGTCCCCGCGTTAGTATAAGCTAACGAGGTTCCACAACACGAACATCTTGTATTACAAAACTGACCCATTTTATTTTTTAAAACACAAGTACATTTAGAGATATACAATATAGACTTAGCATAGTGTGACTTCAGAAGTGTGATGTATGTTGTTAAATACCCACTACTGGTAATGTCTCTATATTTAAACAGTAAAAAACACAGTTTATAGATTTGACTTTTGACTGTAACAACTTGTCCTGACCTTGGCTTTCAAGAAAACCTGTTTAACAACTGTTAATGTCAGTTCAAAAAAGCAATGCTCAATTCTATGACTTGCAAACTCAGGCTAAATGCTACATGCACCAGCTACACAAACACCCGTGGCTTTGGGACACTTTGCCAAAAGCCTTTCACAGAATCGTGGGATGGTTGAGGTTGGAAGGGACCTCTGGAGGTCATCTGGTCCAACCCCCCCCCGCTCAAGCAGGGCCACACAGAGCCCTCTTCTCCAGCTGTATCACTTTTCTTCTTCCTGCAGCAACAGAAGCAGGAGAGAGACACAATCCCATGGCTTAGGTCTGTTGTATAGAAAGACCATGGTCACAAAAGGTTGTCTAATGTCCACAGCATATTTCATGACTAAATTATTGTGGTTTCAAGATTAGAGGAAGACATTCAGATCGTAAAGACCATCTGTTCTGAGAGCTTTTACAGGCTCCACTTTTTAAGTGGCAATGGCTCAGTTTGATTCAATTCACTATGCAGGAGTCAACAGTAAAAAAGCAAAGGACTAAACATTCATATAAACATTGATCTTTTTGAGGCAGTCAAGTAAAAGTAATAGGAAGCTGACCTGCTGCTCTGTTGAAGCACTAATAGGTGTATTTATGGGGAAAGGAAGAAGTGCCTCAGCTTTCAGATGCTCAGGAATTGATAGACATTTGCTATTTGTGAAGGATGGAAGGGGGAGTCTTCAGGTCTGGATCCATTCTGTGACATTATCCTCAAAGCTCATATTGATGCCTCCTGAGATGAAACTCACTATAGAGTAGACAAGGAGTATCAGGAGGAGTATCATTTGACCGCTTCTACACAGAACAAAGGCAGTACATCTACAGATGTACAGATATACATCTATCCATATCTAAATAGCAGCTAACAGCAAAACTCAAAACTCAATGAAAGTACAAACTAAGAATCTGAACAACTTACAAAAATGTTTTTGTTCCCTCAAGTCATCCTGATGCCATCCAGTTTCATCAGCCCTGCTGTTTTAGCCCCTGCTCTGATGTCAAGGGCCGTGGTATGCTGCAAGGACACGGAACCCTTGATCTCCGGATCATCCACTCAGATACACCTGAGGCCTGGAATGCTTAAATGCTTTTTCTGGGAGACACTAGGGGCCCCAAGTTTGGAACTGGTGGATTACATCTGCTATGCAAAACCAGAATCACATTTGACACTAGCAGAAAACCTACAATCAGAGATGAATGTTTAAATCCAATTGCAAATGCAGTCGTATTTTCCTAAATAAAAAGATGAAGCGTTAGAAGGATAGATTGAACAATTTCATAATGCCATAGACCAGTCTGGCAGCTTAAAAAAAATTAAACTTACTTAAACCAAAAAAAACTAAAAACCAAACACACAAACAAATAAAAAGGAGAATAATTAACCTTTTTTCTGTATGACATAAACACTGACTGATGAAGGAAGGACAGGTTTGGCAAAAAGATAGATGTGCCCAAAAGTTATTCTCTTCTACAACTTCTTGTATTAAAAAATTAAAGGGACAAATCTGAGTTAAAAAGAGATCTATGGACATTTAAGAAAATGTCAGCTTTCAAAGAAAAATCTTTAACTCTTAAAAATTGCAGCTTTACACATTAACAAAGATTGTTTATGTGCACAAGTCCTATGGCTTTGGAGAGGCGTCAGTGGAAATAAAATCTCAGAAATCTCAGGAAGGATTGATATCTCTGTCTTGGCTGGCAACATTCAGCTCTCACGTGAGTAGGTGAAACAATAAAAATGTGAGTAAATACAACCCATTATTTTCAGACGTCAAAGGTCACTAAATTGAGTTAGATAAGACTACTGCAAACTAAGCGCACACCAAACCTATGAACTTTGGGAGTTATTATATATGAAAACTTCTATACTACTCTGAAGAACTTAAAGTTTTTATAAGCCAAAAGGGCTGTTAGGAATCTGTAATTCTGATGCATGAATAAATAAGGGAATTAGATTTGTGTTACTTTATTAACATAACAATTTATTTATATTTTAAGATTATTGAAGTTAAAATGCACTTTTTATATTAATCCACAGAATATATATGTCTATTTTCGTATTTTTGAGATATGTTATTTCGTTCCTATTAAACATTTGGTATCCATAGATCATATACATGATACAGAATATCACTATCATTTAGCAACAGGAACTGATTTTTCAAATGGAGGTGTTAAATTGTTGAAACCTAAAGAGAGCATGTTCAATTCTTCTTTTGCTGCTTTCCGATCTTTAAAAAGATTCATTTTTTTCCTTGTTATCGTCTTCAGGGCTTTAACTGTACAGGTAGGGATGAAATTTAGGGTATGTTTTATTTTCCCTTGGACAGTTCATGAATTTTACATTGAACAGCTACAGAAGAAATAGAAACTTATTTGTCTCACAGAAATATGACATTGTAGAAGTTAATAATTACTTTGACCCTTTGCACAGATTCTCTATTATGTTGCATTAGATGAAACATGATCTTCAGGATTTTTTTCGGTTAAAATACTGATTTCACGTGTGACTATAGTTTAAATAAAAACTATTCCTTATTTTGTGTTTTTAAAATTGTTATTAAGAACCTAAAGATGTTGTGTCTTAAATATAAACCTCCTTATGTATAGAGACCACTTTGTATTTCAGAGGAAATGGTTTCCTCAGATCTAATAAATAGTTTTACTTTGTACTCCTCTAATTCGTGCTGTGAAATGAAATGAAAATTGCCTGAAAGATGCTACAGACATTGCAGTCACTTCTGAAGACGTGGAATCTAAACCTTAATAAGGCCTTAAGATTTCAAGTCTGCAAACTCTATAACTGGGAATGTCAGCAGCTTTTATCTATTTATTTTAGTTACTCTGAATATCGCCATAGAAGTGTGGTAACAGCATACTTCTATCAACACAGTAATGTTCAAAAATTACTACATGCAGACAAGTCTTATCCAGTGCATAAAACGTATTCGTTAAATCCTTTTGCTGATCACAAATTTCATTTACTTACAGCACTGTGCTTCTGAATGGCTGGAAAGCAGTTTAGAAATGAAATGTCAAACAGAGAAGTTGCTACCATGATTATAGCCATACATTTTATGTGGGGAGGCCTTAGAGGCTGTGTTTTCTTGCTGGCCGTTGTACATTCAATGATCAAAGGTAGTTACAAAGATGCAAGTGAAGTGGACTGACATAGTGCTTGCCTGAATTATTTCCACTAGACGCTGGCTTTTGCAAAGGATTAAGGGCCAGATCCAAAACCAAATTTAGATTCTTATCACAATGCCTGATTTCTATGTGCCTGTCCCTTCAAAGACCCATCAGAATCCCAAGCTTAGTGACCCTTTTTACGTGTTCAGGGGGAGTTAACTTACAAGTTGGTGACTGTGAGTCAAGGACTTTTTAGATGTCTACAGAACAGTCTCCAGAGAATTTCAGGCTCTGGCGATTTTCTGTCTACTGCCTGGATGTGCTGTTCACTCTCCACCATGCAAGGAAAACGATGTATATCTTATAATTGGGAAGTCCTCACTGAAGTACCTACCAAGCTGGCAGTTTATTTGGTTGGCTTGCTACGCTTTGTTTTCAACAAACTTTCAAGGATGATAATCTAGCCACAAATAATTGCATGCAGGCAGCCTTAGCCTCCTCCAGCTCTTATTTAGCTGTCTCAGATACTGGGTTTCTCGGCAGTTTCTCTGCTGAGGTCAAGTGCTTCTCGGTGGCATGGAAAATTGTAAGTAAGGGTCATAATTGCCAATGACCCTTGCTCCGTTACAGATGCAGCGAAGTAAAGTTGAGCTTTTTCAAACAGAACTAAGTACTAGCAGTCTGTTGTGGGTTCCCATGGGCAGGATGAAGCTGGGGACGGATCTTGAAGGAGTTCCCACGCTGGGACAACAGGCAGGCATCCCCCTTATATCCAAACACATCTTCCCACCTTCACCCCTGCTCTCTAGGGCTTCCTCTACTGTTATCCTGACTCCGTGTGACAAAGGTAGGACTTCAGGATGCTCATAAATTGACAGCCAAGACCACGGTTGCCGTCTAATCTAACCTGATTACCTGAAGCTCCTCTCTATCTGAGAAAATCAGGCAGGCAGCTTGAGAGTCATCGAACGATTTCTTTGAAATACCCGCCTTTGTCCATCGACTGTGTAAAACGCCTCACTCAGGAGCTCAGGTGAGATGCCGGTCTTTTGGAAGCCCACCAAACTGACTGAGGTAAATTCACCGCGGACATTTTCTTTCAGTGCTCGGTTAATCCAGGGTACCGGCGAAAGCAGCGGTGTACGTTAACTTTTCATGGGAAGGTCCCGCACCGGTGGGCACTGGTTTTCTAGGGGGCCAGTCCGTGCACCCCCACCGCTGTTGCCTCTGGGAGTGACTGAGCAGCTCAGCTCCTCCTGTCGGGGGCCACGGAGGCGCGGGGAACCCGCCACATGCAGGTCAGTGTCAGCACCCTCCGGCCCACAGCAGTGCCCCATCCCACCCCACGCAGGGCCAGACGTCGGGAAGACACGGGACTTTACTGCCAACTCTCATGTTTTCAGAGAAATTTTTTACTCCGACCTTTTTAAAAAAATATATATTTGTTTTTATTTTTTCTGTCTTTTGCAAACATTTACGGGAGTTCGCACCACGAGGGAGGGAGCACTCGCTGTGCCTCCCTTCCTGCTTCTCCAGGGCGCGTTTCCTTATTACAGCACCCTCCCGACTACCCGGGAGGCCGGGGGACCGCTCTCCCCTCTACGGGAGGGCGGCG
>NW_008795495.1:6098783-6105324 GCF_000699145.1 Aptenodytes forsteri | reverse complement strand
AGGCCCGGGCTGCTCTGGATGGTGGTTAAAATGATCATAGAAAACTTCGAGGCGCTGAAATCCTGGCTCAGCAAGACCTTGGAGCCCATGTGAGTAGTCGCGACCCTTCCTCTTTCCCCCGCCCCCTCCAAAATAAACCTTCCCTTGGAAAAGACGGGCATCCCCAGGGGAGGGAAACGCTTTGCAGAAGAGGCCCGCGAGGGCATCCCGGGAGAGGCCTTCCCAGCGCCGTTCTCCCCTGGCCCTCTTCTGTGGGGGCCCTGCGCGGGGCTACGTCGTTCCCCCGCTCTCCCGGCGCCGTCCTCGGCTGGGAGGTAGGACCGTCTTTCTCCGGAGGATGCAGCTTCCCCCCCCTAGCGACCGCATTCGTCTTTCCCTTTGTAGCCCGGGGTGAGCGGGAGATAATGTGTCTGCGCGTGCAGCTCGCTGTTCCCTGCTCTCAGCCCCCGTAGAGGCCAGGCTAATAACCGCGGCCTGCCGCCCTGCCCGGTGACCTTCTCCGAGAGAGCTCGGGTGCCACTGGGACGTTTTCCAGGATCCTGGGATCTTCCCAGTAGCAATTTCCATAGACTCGTCGCGCGTCGTTCTCGGTCGTTTTGAATATTTGACGCTCTCTTGTTTCCCTCCCCCTGAATAAAAATTGCATCAGTAGAGCGCTTGGGAGTAGGAGCCCCAGAGAATAATTTGCCTATTTGTGAATGCCTGCTTGGCCTCTAAGCGTAACATTCGTGTAAGTAATTGGGGCTTTTCTGCAAATAGTCCATGTCTTCCTTCTCTGAATGATGTTTTAGTAGAACTGAGACGTGAACTTGGTCTTAAAGGTTTCATCTTCTGGAAGTATGGTGTCTATAGACATTTTAGATCAAGGAGTGCGCTTGACTTGTCATTCTGAAACACCCTTTTAACACATCTGAATTAAATTGTTGGACCTTGATTTGAGTCAATAGAACTAGAATTTATAAATTAATTCTGGTATTAGCTTTTCTTCTGAGATGGTTGACCACTGTCGGTTTTACTCTGATGCTATCAAATAGGAAAAAAAAAGAAGTCTGCTTTATTGCTTCCATAGCCATTAGTTAAGTATATGTATGTACATGTATAGTTTGTATGGCTTATGCTGAAATAACTTGAATAAGTTATAAAATGCTGGGACGTTTTTAGGAAAGCTTTACTTGTTTTTTGGGGGGGTGGGGGTGCGGTCGTTTTTTTTCCATAGGGCCTAATCCAAACCACACTGAAATAGATGAGTCTTGAGCTTAATTTCAGTGGACTTTGAATTAGGCCTGCAGCAAATTACGCTGAGTGCCTTTATATAAAAGGTTTGACCCTTAAGGCTGTGGTGGTTGTTTGTTTTTTTTTTTTATTTGCAAAAAAATGCATCATCTTCTTGTAAAGGTGTAGTTTTGGGAGGGTAAATTAATCTCCCTCTTGCGTCAATGTAAGGTAGTATTAGAATAACAGAGCACACTGGTAAGGTAATATTAGAACAACAGAGCACGTTGTATTCTATGGTAATAGATCCAGCTAGTCCTCTGGTGCAGAATGCTCCCTATTAGTCTCTGGATACTTTCTTGCATGAATATTCTGTTAATGGCATTAGCAGTTTGATATCAGTATTGAGAGTGTGCTGGTCGAGAGGCTGGGAACAGGTGATAATTTAACTTTGGAAAATCTTGCCATTTCCAAAATACATGTCGGTAATTTGAAATGATAAATCGTTCACACTTACCTCTCAGTTGGTCAGCAGCTGGCGAGTGATATGTTAGCTTCAAACAGCTCGCAATGAGCATTTTTAAATTCTGTGAAATCTGAAACTGGAAGTCTGCTAGTGGCGTTTACCGGAGGGCTTCAGCTGACTTCAAAATCCCTTTATTGAGTAAATACATTAGGTTCTTTTGATTTTGCAGATCTGTATCCAAAATTCATTTTTACTGTTCTTCTGCTCTTTCTTGAGTGTTATGCATCAGGAGCTGAAGTTTAACTTTCACCAGTGAATAATAAAAGTTTCCTAGTCATAGTACAAAAGCATTGAAAGTTTGCCAGATACTATTTAGCTGGAGGTCAGTATGGTTCCTCAGTCTTTCCCCTCAAGCTCCATTCATTAGTGATGTGCAGTAGTAACTTCTTATCCTGGTAACAAACTCAGGTTGTTCCATGTTTCTCTCTTTGTTTGAATATTGAACTGTGATATCTGCTAGTGATAGTCAGCAGTTAAAGGATGAAATTGGGATTTTCAGCTTTTGTGATCAGTGCAATTTTCTGCTTTTTAGCACTAAAAGGACTGACATGTTTCTGTTAAATGTGGTGTGTGAACAGTTCAAATGTGGTTCTCATGCTGGAAAACGTATGTCGTGGGGTAGGGAATTGCTGACCTGGAGGATGTTGAGCTCTGAATTTTTAGCTTTGGGAGGAAACAAGCCAGCAGGGACTGTTAAATTCAACTGTCATTCGGTTTTGTGCAGTGTCCTGTGTAACTGCATTATTCCAATAAATGTTGGAATTGGTGGAGAAGTATTGTCATTTCCTAGCAGTCAAATACTCTTGGAGCTGCCTCTGATCTCAGCTATCTGAAATGTGTGCCTACAGCCATAGCTTCTGGCTGTATGAAAATTTTAGTGTGCAGTTACTCCCAGAGAAGTTACTTCTAAAGAAGTAACTGCTGTCGGTGCAGTACTAGTACAATGAGGCCCTAAGTGCTGGTTGTCTGGAGGTGTTACCGTAGCCTGAAAATAATTTTTGACTTGTCTTTTCCTTTTAATGAAACAAAAAAACACGCCAACTGTTTTTCTCTCGTGGCTCTTTCAGAAACTTTTGGCTGCAAGATAGGCAGCTGAACTTCCTACCTAAAGGAAGGAAGACACCACTGTATTAGATCGTTATGGAGGAGGTGTCTTGGGAGTTCTAAGGGGAGAAGTGCATTTAAGAAGATACGTAAATAAATTCTATACACACGTGTATAGGTCTATATTTATGTGCTAGTTATCTAGAGCTGAGTAGTTAGAACATGCTTTATTTTCCAAGTTGCCCCTTTCCAAGTAGCTAGCAGTTTTTAGCTGGGATGTATAGCTTGTTCCAAAGGCCGTAACACGTGTGCTTCTGAAGCATAATGTTTCAGAACTAGAAGATAGCAATATCCATAAAGATTGTTTCATTTTATCATGAATTTTTATCTTTAAACTATTCTAAAGCATTAGCAAGAATGCTAACTTTTTAGTGTAATGAGACAAGTGTGTTATATAATTGTATGGACTGGACATCATTTGGTTGTTGGATTGCTTTCACATGGTGCCTTTGGGAAACTGTTCATAGGCAAGAATGTTTGGAGGAGAGGGATGATGGAGCATTTAAGTTTTGAAAGTTTTTGTTTGCTTGTGGTGGGTTGTTGGGGTTTTTTTGTTTGTTTGTTTTGGACTGCTCTAATGCCTTTGGCAAAGCCTTGGTGATCCTCCGTACAAACACTCCTTATCTGAGTTTGGTCGTGTTGCAGTGAGGCGGAAACTGCAAATGCTACCATGCTGGAGCATTTACACAGTCCAGCCCTGCTTGAGGCTGGTAGTTCTCTAGTAACTTTCTACCATTTTCCAAAGAGAGGCTGCTTTTGTGGTTTCGGAAATAACTCTTTGAGCAGCTCAGTTTGGTGTACAGAGAATTACTAAATATGCACACAGAACCATTACAGATACATCTATGTGAATGTAGTACTAGTGTAAACAAAGTGGCAAGAGTATTTTTTTGTGCTGTGGCTGCTCTGTATTTGACTAGAACGATCATGTATGTTCAACTCCAGTCAGCTCTGTAAAGAAGGCATTTGTCAACAGTCGTCTTCATTGCTTGTAGACAGCAGTATGCTTAGTTGCCAGTGTTATACACTTCTTCTTGTCCATGGCATGGCTCCTGTAAAGTGTTTGAAAATTATGTTGAACTTGGAATATAACCTTATGTCTGTCACTTCTAATTTCTGGACTAACAAGGTCTTCATCGAGCCATATCTATTGTGATGGGTTTCTTTTCTGCAAGTCCATTCCAGATCCTGTGTAAACTGTGTATATAATCCTTGCTGGAATATCAGGATCTGGCTTGGCAAAGTTCCAAGTAGGGATGTCTTAATTTTTTTTCTCAAATTTGTTTGAATCTCTACCTATGAAAAAACTAGTTCTTTTGTACTAATGCTGCACTCACCATTTTGCCTTGTAAGACATTGTAATGTCCTCCCCCTTGCCCTAATTCTTTACAGTGGAAAATTTTCTTGTTTTTAATTACTTTCTGTAAAATAAATTTAATTAAAATCTTCCGCTGGCCCACTGAATTTTACTTACAACTTGATTAAGGCTCCCATATCTAATTTTTTCTACTTCGCTGTATTTACGTTTTTATGAAGGTTTGTTCATGTACTAAATCAGACTTGCAAGGAAGATGAAAAAATACCTAAAACAATGTTTATGCAGTATTTAGGCATATCATTAAAATGGAAAGGTTTTTTGCATTGGTTAATTCTATAAGTGATTATGGTGTTGTAACTATGTCAGCGGGAACAAAATCCAAATTGTTTAAAGAAGATTTTTAGTATATTTATCATTGGAATATTTTATGGCAAACAGTCAGTATGCTCTGGCGTTCAGTTATGCCTTCACTGTTCTATTTTTTGTTTGTCATGCTTTTCACCCTTTCTTTGTTAAATCTCACCATATTTTTTGGCTGTTTGTATCTTTGCTTAATTGTTAATAGGTTACTGGTTAGTTAAATTCACCCAGTTACTTAAGAAAGGTAATGAATAAAAAAGGTTTAACAACGGTGTAAGGAATATGCTAATAAGCCAAGATACTGGAAGAATAGAAATAAGTTAAAATGAAAAACTTCGCCATTCCTTTCCACATATATGTAGCACACCATCCTACCAGTAACACTCATCGGCCCACCAGGAGGTTTCACTCATTTCCCATGAAACTGCCTAAGAATTTCAAAAGCAATAGATGTTTCTCTTCATTTCACTTACTCTGTTAACACTTTACATTAAGCTATTTATAACTAAGATAAATAAAGCACAAATACACGTCATTGGTATGTCCCTCTCTTAAGACTAGTGAAGTTATTCTTCTACATATGTTATGAAACTTGATAGTTTGTTCACCTGACTCATGGAAAGCTCCTGTATTTGAGAAATCGAGGTTCCTAACTTAGAGTGCCGATACTGCTAAGCTTCTGTGTAAAAATACTTTGATAGAATTAAAATATTGATATTATAAGGTGCAGTTGAAAGCAAAAAATAAAGAGGAGAAAACTATTCCTGTTACAGGAAACCTTTCTTGTTCTTACACTGAACAGCAGCAGCGAAATGGAACCCTGTGGCTGCATCGCAAGTCATAGAGACACTGTGATGATTTTTGCTTTCTGCATTGAATGTGTGCTGGACAGCCAGCAAGCTGACAGCTGTTCTGCCTCATGAGAGCTGTCTTGAATCTAGAGGTGACATTTTAAGCTGCCGGTTACTGGTTGCAGCTGTATGAACATGTCAGAACTGGGTATCATGATAATTTGGAACTATTGTAATGACATCATAACTTATGTAACAGCATTGGAGGCTGTTGCATTCCTCAATGTATTTCTATTACTCTAAATACTGTTAAAGAGTTAATGAAAGTGAGCATTACAGGAGTGATCCTTCTCATCTACAGTAGTCTCTCAAGATAAAAGTTGGATCTTGCTCAATGAGTTTGTCATTCATTTTACTTACTGAACACTGTAGCTTTTTATAGATCTTTTTTAGTAGCAACACAACCTAATGGTACAACTGCCTAAATTAGACTAACTGCTCTGCTCAATATGCAATGTACATTTTTCTGCACCCACTCAGCCCTGCAAATACGAAGCATGTCTCTCAGCCTTCAAACATAACCATGTCCACCTTGATTCATGTCAAGAACTGAGCAGTATTCTAGAGAAGTATAAATATTAATCTTTAGGCAGCAAAACTAGACTCTGAAATTTAGGTTGTAAATCCTCAGGATCAGAGTACGACAAATAACATGCACCTACATGTTATTTCCTTTACAGAAAGACCATTCACTGCCTGGAGGATTTCAGACATGCTTTTGTGGTTTCAATGTATTGTGGTAGTTTAAATTTGTCAAGGAACTGGTTTCAGGACTTGCAGCACCTTTTTTGGTCTGTACATTCATTTTAAAAATGAAGGGAAAAAAAAACCTCATGTAGTTTCTTCTACCATTTTAAAAAAGTAGTGTGTGCGCATTAGCTGTGTCCAAAATGAAGTCTAGATTGAGGGGCTTGGCATTAGCTTGAAATAAAGGCAATGAAATATATCTGAAATGAACAAGTAGGGTTTTCCTTACAAGGAAACTTTATGGAAGTTTCTTTTCTGTCCTCACTCCTCTCCCTCCCCCAAGCACACTTCTTCCCCTCAGTGAGTAGCTGTTCATTTTGTGAAAACTGTCAGATTACAGTTTGACAGCTTCAGCATGGGAATTCCCCCCCCCCCCCCCGGAAAAAATGGGATTTTCCCATATGTAAAATAAAAATCATGAAT
>NW_008795495.1:6021141-6098648 GCF_000699145.1 Aptenodytes forsteri | reverse complement strand
TGGGAATTCCCCCCCCCCCGATGGTAAAAAGGTTATGTACCCTATAGTTAAACACTAGTTATGTAGTTCTTCCTTTGGGAATTTGCATATATTTGCCAAAGGTTTTCACCAGAGGGTAGACTTTGGAATACGAGATTTTTTTTTTTTTTTCCATAGAAAAGGCGTGTAGAAAACTGTGAATTAGTTCTATTGCCAAAAAGCTTAAAAAAAAATCATTTTCTATGTAATGGTTGAGTTGTTGTCTAATAACTATAAAATTAAGCAGCAGTTTGTTTTGCTGCTTAAAAATCTCACTGCCAGTGAGATTTTTAGCAAAATAAAGGATTATCTTCTTGTTAAACTGATTTCTGTAGTGTTCACTACAGCACCATAGTACCACATCTGCACCAAATACTGTAGATACTACTTCTAAAAAAAAGATCAGAAATAATTACTTTTTGAAGGCTCCAGTTCAAAGTGGCTACTTCACTTATTAAGAACTGACTTAAATGATGAATTGTAGCATGAGGAATTTCATAACAATGGAGATGTGTTTTTTTCTGAGAGGAAAATATCTGGGTTTAGATATTTCAGACCTTTCCTCCAGCTAATTAGTTACTACTTTAAAAGGCTTCAGCTTGGTATATATGTAGTATACCTAGAATATGTATCTTTACTCATTCTGTGCTTTGTCATGTTGGAAAAAGTTATTTGAGGAAGTCAGACTGGAGTAGGAGAGGCAACTTTAATAAGCTATTTAAATATGTTAATTTTTCAGGTATATTCTTATCAACGTCACACCTATCATTCTTGAGCCTGCTTGCCATTTTTTAATTCCTTGCATTTCTTCCTCCTTGGTTTAAGAATTCATCAGGTGTTGGGTGTTTTGTTTTGTTTTGTTTTTTACTGTCAGTGTGAGCATTGTAACAGGAGTCCTAGTGGCCTTATATTCAGTATTTACTTGGTGGAGAGCTCAGGGCCCTGTTGGGGAGACATGCCCCAAGTTCTCAGTTGGTAGTGGAATATTTAGTCCAGCAGAGGCTTTCAGGTCTGCCTTCCTTTTTGATACCTTTTACATTAAAAATACTCAAATAAACAGCATGTTTTGTCTTTCATTTTAATATGTATTTTTGTACTGATGCTTAAACGCATTCGTGGGCACTAACCTGGCAAAATAGGTCCTCAGCATACTGTATTCAAAGTTTGTGTTTATTCTCTCTTAAGGCTTGAGAGATATTTACTGTATGCTTCTATTCAATATCTTTTAAAATGGTTCTTACTCAATATTTATGTACAAAGCTATTTTGCTGGTTTAGCTTATCTGCCTTGTTGAATTACATTTAGCTATTTTGGCAAAGTCTTTCTAAGTCAGTATAAGCTCTGTTGTTAATAAGGGATTTTGTATGAACAGCTATACCAGTAACATTTTTTTGCAAACAACTTTAATATGTATTCCACATCCACTGAATTTGTAAGTTAAGGCTGATGCCTGTAATTGCATGGTGATTATAAAAAATCAAAGTGGGTTCTCGGAACATATTTAGTGTTTTATATTTTAAAATAGGTAAATCTGAGTATTGGAAACAGATAGATTGAGTGATGTTTAATGAATTGCAAAGTGGTGTTTAATGAATTCAAAAAAAGACTCTACAGAGAAGTGAGTCTTCTTCAGCCAAATTACTTTCCCCTTCTCAAACATTATTTAAAGTGTGTATATATATGTATTTTATTTTAAGGCTTAAATTTTCTCGTAACAACTTCAGCTTTCCTCTTCTGCTTTGTTTTCTTTATTTGAAATGGTAATTTCAAATAATGACTGCAAAACCAGATGAGAACAGAAACAAAGGATTTTGAAAGAGGGATTTTGAACTTTTCTGCGAGGTTTGTTGCAGTTGTGAATTCTTACTCCTACAACTGAACAAAATATTTGATTGGCTTTTACTGTCCTTTTTGAAGCTTTTCTCTGGTGGTTAGCAGTTGGAGGTACCCAGATCATTCTCTGAAGAACTTATAGAGCTCTAGCAAGAGAATTCTTCCATCTATGCCTGTATATGAAATACTGTTAATTAAAGCAGCATTACCAGAGCAATCTTCCTTGTTTAATATAGAGCAGTAGACACTGCATATTCTCTGCAAAAAAGCATTACTAGAGGTAAAAACATTTAGCATTACTGGTTAGGATCATATATTCAGAAAGTGGGTGTAAGGAAACATGCTGTGGTGTTTAATTGTAGCAGGCACTGGGATGTACTTGCTGCAGTGGAAATGAGTTCAGATTCCTTGTGCCAATTGGTTTTTGTTTGTTTGTTAAAGAAAACGTGAAAGCGAAAACAGGAGGAGAAATTTATGTGATTACTGATGCTTATTACTGCTTGTAGCACATGCCTACAAAAAGTTGAGGGGATGTGGGTTTCAAAGTTGAGAAATGTTGTTTTACATGTTTACATGTTTAAATGCATGCGAACATTCTTATGCTATAATTTGGCTACTAGAAAACCAAAGTAAATTTCTGTCACACTTCCAATGCACAGATTCCATTTATGCTCAGGTCTGTGACATACCGTGCCATATTCAAGTTAAGCTAAGGATTCAAACCTGTATCTAACAACTGAAAATGTGTATTATTCAGTGAACACTAGAATTGAAATATGAATTTATTTTTAATTTTGAATGCAACTTAGACTATTTGAAATTTGTAGGTACTATTCTGATTTTTCTCATTTTTCTGACTTGTCAATTAAGGACCTTTCCCTATTAATCTTATGATCTGCAAGAATATAGCGTGATATATACTGTATGATAAGTCCTTGTGCTACACAGTATATTTTGCTGCCATCAGCATGGGTGCCTTTCCTGTTTTCTTTAAAATGGCATCACTTAATAAAACAGTGTCAACTATAAGAGCATAAAATACAAGAGAGGTTTAGAAAAACTGATAAAGCTAGCTCAAAATGGGTGAAAAATCCATGTATGCACAACAAAGATACAGCAAGCATATCGCATATTATTCACACACAAAGGCTGCTATTCTGTAAGAAAATACTGTCAGACTAGAGAACAACATAACTTGTTTATCAGGAAAACTCAAGGCCCCTATAATCCAAACCAGCAGATTTTGACTAAACCAAAGGATGGAGAATTTATAGATAACATTTCAGAATTCAGTTTGAATGAAAAAGTAGAAAGGAATTGCTTTAAAAAAAGCAGCTCTCCCCCAAACAAAACCATTAACAGTAATATCCAGAACTCTAATGGCTATAAAGAACAGAAATTTTCAGGCAGACCTCCTGTATTCACAGTTCTGTAAAGTTTAAATGTCTTTTTTACTTCATGAGACCAGTTATTCCTCTCTTCCACCACTTCAGGTTGCTAGCAATTTAATTTTAGCATCATCTTAATTAAAAAAAAAAAGTCAAAATATTTCATGAGAGTCTGAAAAAGTAAAAGATCAGACTATAACCTTGTTAACTCTATCTAAAATACTAGCTACAGAAACAAGCATCGTCTTCACAATAGTGTGGAGAAAACAGATCAGTGTGGGGTTTTTTCAAGCTTTGAACAACAGATAGAGAAAAGGAGACTTCTGTTTCAAGTCAGTACATAAAAAGGAAGTCAGCCTTTCGCTGTGTAAAGATCATTAGCAATTTCATTTTAAGTAGTGAAAAGAAATCACAAAATCATACTGTCAATTTACAAAAACATTTTCTTCATCTCACTCTACCACAAAATGCATTGTATTCATTATTGCTTAATTAGCATCAATTTGAAGTAATTAGTCTGTTGTTCTTAAAAAATAGTATTTTTTGAATAGCCAAAATAAAGACTAGAGTTTTAACTTGAAAGCATGTAAGTACTTCCTGTGGTGTACAGGGGGATTTCTACACTGACGAATAATAATAATAGAGTTCAGTACGATTTATTGCACTGTTCGTATGTGGTTGTATCGCATACAGAGTGATAAATGCTAAGACAGTACCACAGGAGAAAGTGATTCTGTGTTTTGGAAATTAAAAGTACCTTTATGTACATTTTTATTGAGGATATTTTCTTGAGAGTATCTTGGAGTTGGGTGGATGGATTGAAATTCTGAGGTCATTCTGGGGTGGACAATATTGCTAAGATTTCCAAAATCATCGGAGGGAGGGAGGAAAGCACTAATTGTTAGTTATTTTTAAACAAGCTTTTTTTGTTGGTTTGGGGTTTTTTGTTTGTTTCATTTTTTTGTTACACCTTTTGGAGTCTAGGTGGCTTTCCAGACAAGATTTTCCATTTTCTACCCTGCTTATGAGAGAGGAATTACTTTAAACTGAACGTGAGGTTGTTGTATAGTCACTGCTGTAGGAGCTGGAGAATTAAAGTACATTGCAGTAGCTAGCAGCAGTGGGTTTTTACCTTATAGACTGACTGACTTTTCTTCTTTCACTAAATAATTTTGAGTGCATGTGTCATCATTTAAATCAGTTGTAGCAGATTTTGAATGGCAACAGCTGACCGCATTATCCGATGAGAACCAAATTTGTGGAAACTGAAATAAAGCAATTCAGCTTGTAATGTTTTATCTGATTTTCGTGGAGAATAGAAAGGAGAAGAAAAGAATTGAGGGTTATCATGTGAAAAGTGCCCCCTCCCCCCAAATTGTTTTCCTGTTATGACTATAGATAGATAATATGAAAAAAGCACACTAATTTTCTGAGGCGTGCATTCAGCTTGAAACTGGGAGAGGACTGAAAAATCTTCTGTAGTGGCACTGAAGTTGCATTAGGGAACAGTTAAAAAAAAAAAATTTGCAAATTCAATCATTGAGAAGTCATGAAATGCTGACGTTAGGGCCTCCTGGGGGCTGTACTGGACAAGAACCCTCGCTGCAGCCTATGACGGACACTGTTCAACATCGGGCTTTCAGATAATCTGCTTGGATGATGTGCTCAGGTGCTAGCAGTGTGAAAGAGACCGTGCAGTCCTATCGCTCTCGCTTTAGGAGGTTATTTATGTGCGTGCTTCCGAGATGACTTGGTACTTAGGCACATGTTCTTCTAGATAAAGAACTGTTAAATCTCTGTGGGGGCAAACTATATGTGATAATTGAAGGAGAACATTTTTGAAGAATTTTCAATCGGTGTGCAGTCTGTTCTTTGATTAACAGTATATTTTTGCATTTTGTCAGTTTAGTGTGTGCGGGTTCTTCTGGAATGTAGACTGATTGTGAACTCCCATCTCTTGTATCTATGAATAATGCAGACTAATACGGAATACTGTGGTATGTCCCCTAGCAGCTCAAGTTGGTTTTACAGCATGAAATTCTGCTATTGCCTGCTTTCTAGAGGATGCCGAGTTATGTTTGAAGCTTTGACCTTTAACTTCAGAGCGCTCTGTGCTGGGCCCAGGCTATCCAGAGGATCTCCTAAGGGTGGATGCCGACAGATCTGCTTCCTTTGCTTAGTGGATATGTTTGCATGGAGGATGTTGCTTGCTGTGGAGGAGATAGCTTCTTTGGAGAGAGGAATTAGGTAGCGCGATAAAGTAAAGGATTTGGCCCAGTGTCTAAAATACATGTCACTTAAATGATCAACATTCAGATTTATAATTAAGCTTCAGCATTGAAATGTCACTTGTTTTAATGTGGAAGAGATTGGGAACTGCAGTTTTATTCCATCATTGTGACTAGTGGACTTCTGTGCTGGAACAGTATTTGTGTGATACTCATATTTAGTGCAACTCCCTGACTGCAGTTTAATTTTATGTCTCAAGTTACTTTTGCTAGAGAGACTGTACAGTTTGGATGCATCAGTGCAATTTTTTTTTCCTCCTGATGTAGTTCTTTAAAACATGAGTATTAACTTTGATCACCACCCAAACAAGCTTGCTGTCTGTATCACATGACCAGTGTGCATGTGTTAAATGCTGCCTGGTTTTGTGGGGTCTGAGGTCTTCCTTTGGTTTGTGCTAAATAATGGGATTAAATGGTTTAAGAAAATGCTGCTGTTTTGCCTGATAAACCAGCATCTAACTCTTTCATTAGTTACTGGTTTTGAATTACGAAGTGTGAAATGGTTTTCTGTAGTATTCTTGCTTGCTTTGGCAGGTTTTACTCTGTAACACCACTACAAAGTTCATTGTACATTACTATTCGTGAAACTTCATAATAAAATTATATCGGTTATATTAAATAATGTTCTACTTAATGTGGGTATACAGCTAACTCTGTTCTAAGCTATTTGTTGATGTGCATGAGACCATCAGCTTCTACACTGAAGTGCTTCATACTTAATTTTAGATTGAATTTAAGATTGAATTTCGATGTCTAAAACGCATAATGATCCCCTAAATTTCACTTCATTGTCTGTTTACCTCTTATGGAGGTGTCCGTGATAATATTGTGTGAGCGCTTTTTCCTTAGGCTTTCGAAATTAAGATTTTTCAGTTAATCTGCTTTTTATGGTGTTCCCATGTAGGTAGTAATAAGATTCTTTAAGAACATATTTAAGAGAAAGAGTCTCTCCGAGAGTCTGAATTTTTTGTATAGCATAGATCACTTTTGCTGTATCAGTGTATTCATTTGTAATTAGGTAGACTGACTTTTCCCCATTAACAGTCACTTAGTATTACACTCAGAATTACTGATTTAATCACTGGGAAATTATGGAAGTATTTGTTGTATTTGTAATTGTTTTTAAGACTGTTAGGCAGTTGGAGCTGTTTCATTCTAAGTAGTTCTTTCTAGTTTGCTGTGAGGTGCTCGGTGGAATATTGTTTGGAAATACTCCTTTTCTGGAAAAGGAAGGTGATACTTAGCAATCTTACATATCTGGATTCTGTCTTAAAAAATACCCGTGAGTGTTTTTCAGTTACTTTGGTAGGAAAGGTTTTGGTCCTCTATATGTATTGGTCATACCAGTTTCAGACATTAACTTCTGTAATTCAATTGCTTCTAATTTTTTTTTTTTTTTTTAATTAATCTATTTGCAGATGTGATGCAGATCCATCTGCCCTAGCTAAATATGTTCTGGCTTTGGTAAAGAAGGATAAAAGTGAAAAGGAACTGAAGGCATTGTGTGTTGATCAGCTGGATGTATTTCTTCAGAAAGGTATGGTCTTTGTCATAACGATTAAGCTTGGGTAAAGAGTCTGTCTTGTTTAATTCGTTCAAACAATCTTTTACCATAAAATCGTGCGTTTATCTCTTTATTAACTTTGTTACTTCGAAGTATGTAATTCAATTTTTATGAAGTAATTTGTTTTAAAAAACAGGTGTATAGCACAATATACGTGTATTAGGTATACATTTTGTGTCTATTGGTATTCCTGGAAGAAAATTACAGATGTTAAGAATTATTGCCAGAATTAGAAGTATTGGAGCTCTGTATATATTCCAGAAATATTCTTCCAGATGTTTTATTAAAAGACATTAAATAATTCAACGATTGAAAACCTTTATGAAACGTTGTCATTATTGACATGTTTCTTGACTCTGTAAATGGCCTTTTTAAATATAAAATAGCAGCAGAGTATTTAAAAATAATACTCTTCATTGTTTTAACTTTTTGGTGAATGTTGTTTTTTTTATTATTATTATTTTTAAAGCAAATATTAACTGAAGTTTTGAGTAATGGATATTTGTACACTCTTTACTTTTAGAAACTCAGATATTTGTGGAACACCTGTTTGATGCTGTGAATACAAAAAGCTATCTACCTCCACCAGAACAGCCATCTTCAGGAAGCCTGAAAGTAGAATTTTTTCAGCACCAAGAAAAAGAGACAAAAAAAGAAGAGGTAGGCATTGATTTTATTTTAAATTTATGTCTTTTTTCCTCATTCCTGTAGTTTGCTTATGTGGTTCAACTTTGTGTTTATTTGTTTATTAATAGTTCCCAAACTTATACTACAGCATTAAAATGGGTCAGAAGATTTGTGCCTAGTATGTTGAGTACTGTTGCACAGTTTTTCTAAACATAAGTGGGTGCTTCAAAGGTAAACCAAAGTGGTTCTGACTAGGCAAATGTAAATAAAGTTATTTAGTGTAGGAGTTGCAGTACAACCTACATTAGTTCTTTGCTCGGGATTGCTGTTGTAGTTATGCTGCCCTTTAATTCAGCATAAATCCAGGCTGCCATTCCAAATGGCAGTCCTCAGTCCTCCAGCTGCTTGATCCAGATAACATCCTTATTCTGACACAAGTGTTTATGTTGTTCTTTGAGCCAGAAGAGTAGGTTTGTCCTTTTCAACAGCACATGAGAATGTTTAACCGTGATCTGAACCAGCTAACCTGCTGATGAAGACCTTACTGTGTCAATTGTTGAATACTCATGTCTTCCCAGATCTGTCACTGCACCTTAGTATGGATTTTTGTCCTCCTGTAGCAAAAGTAAATGTATTTTCAGTGCAGCACAGTAAGGATTGCTTATTCTGCTTTATTTTCTCCCAACCCGTGCTTTGAATATTCCTAGAAATAGAGATCTAATACATTATGAAGATTCTCTAATCGCATTAGATGCAAAAATGTTGTTTTAGTTCGTTACTGCCAACTGTGCTCAGCATTTTGAGTTTTTTGTTTTTATTTGATTGTGCAGAAGTCTCAGTGATAGTGTACTCATGCTTTGATCTAATGTATATACTTTAAATTCAGATAGTTAAAGAGGAAGAGCGAGAGAAAAAGTTTTCTAGAAGATTAAATCACAGCCCTCCTCAGTCAAGTTCTCGCTACAGAGATACCAGGTAATGAATTTTGCTTAACCTCTTGTATTATATCGGTAATCAGATGGATTTGGATTTTTATAGTGTTACTAGTTAAATATTTTCTTTCTGTATGGTCACCTAAAAAGCCTAAAAATAAGACTTCTGGCTTTTATGCATATGTAGTTAAATGGCGAGTATATAAGTGACAGCGTAAACTGTCTCTGAGTTGTGCACAACTATCACATTTGAGTTTTATGATTCATTTTTAGGTTAGATTTGTGGTTTATATTACAACACTTACTCTGCTCGGTATTGAGATTGAATTGTGATGATTTTAATTTAGAAGCCTTCCCTTCAGTAACTGTTACCTTTTTGGTGTTTCCAACTTGGGGAAGATGCAGTATTGGGCAGAAACAGAATTTTACATGCATTTTAAAATCTTACGGATGGTAAAAGTAAAATGCATAAACCAAATAAAAGAATTTTAAAAGTCTTCTGAGAATAAACAAAGGGCCATAGTTAGATTCCATTTGTAGCTTTTCTCTAATTTTCCTTTGCCATTTCTTGAGGTTTTTAATGGTAGTTAAAGTTTTACATTATGGCTTCATAATTCTTGTAATTAACCTACAAAATTACATGTTTAGAAGCCGTGATGAAAGGAAAAAAGATGAACGGTCTCGGAAGAGAGATTATGACCGAAATCCTCCCAGAAGAGATTCCTATAGGGATCGATACAACAGAAGAAGAGGGAGGAGTCGGAGCTACAGCAGGAGTCGAAGTAGAAGTTGGAGCAAAGAGAGATTGCGGGACCGGGATCGAGACCGGAGCAGAAGCCGGAGCAGAACACGAAGCAGAGGTACCAACAGTTGGTCTCTAAAATACGGTGAATGTTGCCTACAAACTTTAGACACTAAACTTAAACACTATGTTCAAGATGTACCAAAATTTCCTCTATTGTTCTTGTTTCTTTGTTCAAATTTAGCTTGGTTTTCTGTGGAAATAAGGCTTATGTGATTATGTTTTCAGCGCTTGTTTTCCCCTCTTCCCTCCATTCTTCTCTAATACCTTTGACTGTGTTGGCCACTTTTAAGCAATGTTTTAAGAGAGGCAGAAAAATCCGAATTAATTGCATTTCATTAAATTTTAGGAAACTCAGGGTCTGGTTTGGGAAGATACAGAAATTAATACCCATCTGTGGAGGTAGAACTGGCAGAAATTACCTGTTTGACAGCAAATGACTTGTCAAGCAGAATAGCACAGCTCTGTTCTTTTTGTCTTGTCCCCTCCTTGGTGTCATAGGGAGGGGCTGAAATCATTACAGTAAATATTTGCATTTGCACACATATCTGTAGAACTTAAGGCTTCAGTACAGTAGTTTTTCGAATTAAACTTCTTTAAAAACAAAGCTGTTTATTCAGCTGAAAAGAATGCTTTTTCACCCAATACTGTTACTGATAAATTGGAAAAGAGCATTGAGAGTCATTTTATATCTTTATTCTGTCTTAAATAATGTAGAGGTAAAAATAGTCTGGTTTAAGTCTCCTGTGTATTATTTTTCTTTCTATAGAATGAGCCTTGGTAACTCAGCCTTAAAAGTAGGAATACAGAGTTCCTGAAAATATGTGAGCAGATATTTTCCAAACAACTTAAGAACGAGCAGTTACATAGCATGCAGCAGTTTAACTAAAAGATTACAATGTGATTAAATCTTAATTTAAGGATTATTTTACATAAACTGCAATGGTAATATCTTATAGACAATATGTTATAGTGAAAGCTTTGTTTCTTTTTCTAAGCATATTAAGAAAAGCCTGTTTTATCCACACTTACCTGCCATCTTTAAGACATTTTTATTAATGTTCCTTTAATGTGGGGTTACTTGAGTCTGCCAGTTTACCTCATGACAGAGCTCTTCTGTCTTAATCTGGATACTTACTGTTTATTTATTAATGATTCTATGATTCTATTTGATGGTAATATTAGAAAATTAAGAGAATAGTTTGTATGTGTTCAGAATAAAAGGTTATGTTACTGCTGTATCTGTCCAGGAGTGTTCCACACCTGTCAAGCACTATTATTTCTCCAGTCATAACAAAGCTTTGCATGCAATAAATATATGCTTTTGAATGCAGATAAAATGAAGATAAACAACATGAAGATACAACAATAACAGTGTCTGGAAACATTAAAGATGTGTAACTTTTATGGTGTTTTCAAGCGGTGGTTACCTTTTTCTTGCCCATTGCTTCCCTTTATTCAAAATAACTTTCCATCTGAAGTTCTTAGAATATATGTATATCGAAGATGTACTCTGCCTCAAGTTAAATAGGGTTTCTGCTTTACTGTGGGTATAGCTGTTATTAAAATACCCCAGTGGCTGGCTATGTACTTTTAAGATTATTACTGTTCTGATTAAACCTTTGGAATGTAGAATCATGGAATTAGTTGAGGTTGGAAGAGAACTCTGAAGGTCCTTCTCAAAGCAGATAAACTGGAGCAGGTTGCTCAGGACCCTATCCAGTTGGGTTATAAATAACTTTGAGGGTGGAGACTCTACAGGCACTCGGGGCCACCTGTAGAACATTTCAATTATCATTTTTATATTTTGAGTTGAATTGATGTTCAGTAAAGATACTTAAACAGGTTAGCAGCTGCTTTTGGTGAAAATGTGCAGAAGGAATCATCCAATATAAATTTTTTTTTTTTTAATACAGAAAGGGATTTGGGAAAGCCAAAATATGATATCGATAGAACAGATCCATTAGAGAACAATTATACTCCAGTTTCTTCTGTGACAAATATTTCATCCGGCCACTACCCTGTCCCTACACTGAGCAGCACTATTACTGTTATTGCTCCTGCTCATCATGGAAATAACACTACTGAAAGCTGGTCGGAGTTCCATGAAGAGCAGCTGGACCACAACTCCTATGGAAGACCTCCGCTGCCAAAGAAACGCTGTAGAGATTATGATGGTAAGTCTGTATTTTTTTTAATTGCTTCCTGCAGTTATGATTGGCCACTTTCTGAAAAGATTGAGGTAATTTTCCTTTCTTTTCCTGATCTCCTCTAATACTGTGTTTTTTCTATTACACAATTCTTGAATGCAAATTTTATCCCACTTTTTATTAACTTAGCTTTTAGACAGCTTGCTTTATTAGTGTGTTTATAGTTTTTTAGTTACTGGAGTTCTTTTATATAGATGAAAAATAGTATGTTTATATTACAAAGTTATAAAAAAATCCAGTTTTACCCAGGTTTTCTGTCTTATGTCATGTTCAAGCCAAATACTGTATTTGATAGTTTTGACCATGATTAGCACCTTACTGACCTCATCATTTTTTTTATTCCATCCTATCTAAGAGATAATTTTTAACTAGAAAGGTCTAGAGCTGCAACTCTAGGCTCATGTTAACCCATTTTTTCCGTGTAGGTGTTCCTTAAAATTGGGTGGCTTTTTGTGCTTATCTGTGTCTTCAGCTATCATTTTGCATGTCTTGTGCCAAAATCCACACAAGAGGCTGCTACAGTTGGCAGTGATTTAGCTAAATTCAGCCAGTCAACCTGTTAGCTCAGAAGAGTTTAAATTTCCCCCTGAAGTTTTTTCTGAGGGTTTTTTTTTTGTTGTTGTATACCACAATGACAAGTTTAAGATCTAGGCCAGTTTACATTCAGAACTCTGATTAGAATAGAATTTATTTTTAAGTAAAGAAAATGGGAGGCTGAGCTCTTGAGTGTTGGCAGAGTTGTACTTGTGAAGAACAGCTTTGCCAGTCAGTATATGTCACAGCAATATTGTGGAGCAATTAGAGTTGTGAAAGTGTAGTTTTGTTTTGAAGTTTTCTTCTAATGCAAGCTGAGCTGCAGAACATTGTGTCATGGTCTCCCAGCTCTACAGGTTTTTTAGAAAGGAACAAAATGTGCAGGCTAGTATACTGTTGAAGTAACATCTGGAGGCATGACACTAGGACTTTGTACCTTTAATAGTCTGTCTTCTATAGCAGCTTTCCAGTTTCTGAATATGAAGCAAATGATAATGTGTTGGAAAACTGTGATATAGTTGTCCTCAAATTTTTACTGTTTTTTTGTTTTCCTTATGTTTCTGACCGTTACTAAAACCTCTCAGTAGATGTCTCTTCCATTTGCTTTTCACATGGCTGACTGTGTCTTCTAAATTTATAAGCTCATCTCTCTCTTCAGTGGCTAGCTGGTTTCAGCATACTGCTCTTCCTATCTGCACTTTCACATTTTCTACTTGAACCTCTGCAGCACTTCTGTTTTTCCTTAGCGTTTCAATGTATATGTTCTATAACTCTTCCTGAAGATGAGGTAATACAGACTGCTTTTCAGCGTCATGTTTTGAGGAAGTGGACACTCGGCTTCTTATTTTATCGGAAGACGTTTTGAACTTTTCCCCCATGTTGCATTGCAATGTATTGGTTTTTTTTGTGGGGGCTGTTGCTAAATAGATAATCACAGAATCATAGAATAGTTTGGGTTGGAAGGGCCCTCTAAAGGTCATCTAGCCCACCCCCCCTGCCGTGGGCAGGGACATCTTCAACTAAATCAGGTTGCTCAGAGCCCCGTCCAACCTGACCTTGAATGTTTCCAGGGATGGGGCATCCACCACCTACCTCTCTGGGCAACCTGTTCCAGTGCTTCACCACCCTCAGCATAAAAAATTTCTTCCTTGTATCTAGTCTGAATTTACCCATCTTTAGTTTAAAACCATTCCCCCTTGTTCTGTCACAACAGGCCCCACTAAAAAGTCTGCCCCTATCTTTCTGATAAGCCCCCGTTAAGTATTGAAAGGCTGCAGTAAGATCTCCCTGGAGCCTTCTCTTCTCCAGGCTGAACAACCCCAACTCTCTCAGCTTTTCCTCATAGGAGAGGTGTTCCAGCCCTCTGATCACTTTTGTAGCCCTCTGCTGGACCTGCTCCAATGTTTTACTTGCATGTAAAAGAAAAGAAATGGATGCATATTTGTGTTTGTTTATATCTGTATTTCATGTTTACATATGTATGTATATATATACATATACAATACATATATATGTAAATAACAAATTTTTTTGCTCTTACATACTCTTAATTCTTCCTGAAATAATTGCAAAAGAGAAAAAAGAATTGGAGTGAATTTTCTCATGTTGGAATTTTAAAATACTAACTTCTAACTTTAATAGGGGTTTCTCAATCCTGGTATCTGCACTTTTTACTTAGAAACACTGTGTTTTTGTTAATGTGGTGTCACCTAGATTTCATTGTTTGCTTTCGCAGTTTGTTCCAATTCAGTGCAGAATTAATTCTTCAAGAAAAATCTAACTCCTATGTTTATTCTGCTAGAAGGTCACTGCAATCTTCCTGTGTGCTGACTGTTAAAGTTAAATGGCCAATTTCATTTTCTAATATAAATTTCTGCTGGTATGTGAAAGTCTTAATTTGCAAACTGTTGCATTACATATAGAACATCTCATATCTACTCTGAATCAAACTACAGCTATTGAATACTAACAACAATTCCTTTTGGTTTTGATGTTTCAGAAAAGGGTTTCTGTATGAGAGGAGACATGTGCCCTTTTGATCATGGAAGCGATCCAGTAGTGGTAGAAGATGTGAATCTTCCTGGCATTCTGCCTTTTCCAGCACAACCCCCTGTTGTCGAAGGACCACCTCCTCCTGGACTTCCTCCCCCTCCACCAATTCTGAGTCCTCCTCCTGTTAACCTTAGACCTCCAGTGCCACCACCAGGCCCCTTACCACCTAGCCTTCCACCTGTAACAGGTAATTAAAAAAGATTAAAACCCATTTTTAGTAGAAAAGCCTGGATGTTACTTGAGTTGTATGCAGTGCAAAAAGCTGTTTTAAGAATGCCAACTATATTTTAGAAAGTTGTACTATGCTTTACTATGGCATAGCTTACCCCAAAATTAATTGGTTTTTATAGTAATTGTTGCATAGTTGATTGTTGTAAAATTTGCATGTTAAATGTGAATCTTGAATATGGAATAATATTTTAATTGTGTTTAAGCAAAAGCATGGCATGGCAAAACTCAGTTCCTTGAGTTTTATAAGAGAAGTTGTCTGAAACTGACCACTGTTAGAGAGGAAGGGAAAATCCTGGAAGCAACAGATATTTGGCATTTCAGTTGTAATACTACAAGAGAATTTATGACCACATCAAATTTACATCTGAAAACATGTCATTTGCAATTAATTTTGAAACTAAGCTTGTAAAGTAACTAAGAAAGAAAATTCTCCAGCTTGTTTACTCCTTCATTGGAAAGTACTTTGGCTCAAGTACTAAAAATTACGTGAAGACTTGTGTACCTGGCTGTCATTTATAAAATAGCAGTTTAGTATTCAGTTCCCTTGTGTGGTTTAAAAACTGTTACGTTAGTTTTATGTGATTATTCCTTTCTCTCTTTTTTTATTAACTTAGATATCCCACTTGGTAGAATTATTCAAGAACAATTGGTATTTGATATTGCTTGAAAGTTTCTCAAACTGTTTTCATTTCCAGTTGATAGTATATTTAAGTAAGAACTGAATTTATTTATTTCCCTTAGTATAGAGAGTAACTGTATTGCTGGAGTGATCAGTTCTGCCTCACATGCTGTTTCCAGATCTGTGTGGAAAGTCCAAATATGTGACTTTGTATCTTTTCCCAAAATGTGGTTTTGCCAATGATTAAATTGAAGGTCAGGCTTGACTGCTCTGCTTTGAAAGTGTCATGTTACCTGTTGGTTTAAAAAAAAAAAAAAAAAGCCTGCACCGGTCCTTTCTCCCGAAGGAGAGAGATACCACCGGGCTCTGGCAACCGGTGCGTAACGGTCCCTTTGGAAAGGTGATGTTGTTATTATTATTTTCCTGTTTGTTTAAAAAAAAAAAAAAAAAAAAAAAAAAAGTCAAACCAACCAACCAAAAAACCCCCTCAGTTTTAAGAAGGATCCCTTTGACTTTCTGCCAGAGTTGTAGGTATCTTCTTGGGTGTTTGGAAAAATAATTTCAATCAAGTTAGTTATTGTCATCATAGGATATTTTTGTTATACACTATTAAAAAATAGAATTTGTTTCTTTGAGGGGGTTTTGTAGAGCTTTGAAGATCTTCTGTTGGTGAAGATAAATACCAGCTTAGCGATCCAATTTTGCTTATAGATAGAAGGTGTTTAGAGAATTGTTAAACTATTCAGACGCTTTTCTCTGTACTCGAAGTTCTGAGTCATTTGCTGGTGGGCATGGTTTCATATGAATGAATGGTACAGCATTGTGTCTGTATATGTGCCCTCTCACCTCCTTTTTTTTTTTACATAGCCTTAAAAACATTTCTGGCCAATTTCCTTATGAGTTGAGTGTAATGTAAGTCTAGTGGATAGTAAATGAATGCAGTGTTTTCCTTTGTTTTTGACAGGACCACCCCCTCCACTTCCCCCATTGCAGCCTGCTGGCATGGATGCTCCCCCAAACTCAGCAACTAGCTCAGTTCCTACTGTTGTTACAACGGGTATTCATCACCAGCCGCCTCCTGCTCCACCCTCTCTTTTTACAGCAGGTGTAGTACTGAGGCTTTGCCCACAAGGTTTGCTAAATAGAATAACATTGATTCATACTATACTGTACTTTTTAGAGATTGTAATTTCATAGTTTGGGAGAATAAGTTTATATCATTTAGACTGTGACAGTAACTTAACACTCTTCTAACTTATTTCAGGACAGAAGTAAAATTTGCATGTAAAATGTGAATCTTGACTATGGAATAATATTTTCACTGTGTTTAAACAGAAAACTTGGCATGGCAGTTTTTTAGGATAGTTGTTATACAACTCTTCCATTGTAACTATATATTGTAATTAAATGAAATATTATATTTGCAACCTTAGGGGTTTTAACTGCAATTTATTTTAATTAGACAATTTCTTTGTTACCAGAAACGTACGACACAGATGGCTATAATCCAGAAGCTCCAAGTATAACAAATACTTCAAGACCTATGTATAGACATAGAGTACATGCCCAAAGACCAAATTTGATAGGCCTCACGTCAGGTGATATGGATCTACCGCCCAGAGGTATGCTCTCAAAGCTCTACTTATTTAGTTTAGCTGGTTTTCTTACATTAATGCAGATTGAGGCAGTTTTTGGAGAATGTAATACTGGAAAACATTGTATTTTTTTTTTAATCTTCTGGAATTAAGGGAAGTTTAATTGAATAGGGAATTATGCTCATAGTTGCTTTGTGTGTGCATTTTTACAGGTAAAATGAAATCACTTGCTAGAGTATTGCACAGTTTACACTTTGCTATAATAACTGATCACTTTGTACATCTTTTATACAGAAAAATGTTAATATTTCTGTAATGGACTCTTAGGATGATTTTTGCTGCGGAGGGGAGGGAGTCATTTTTATCTGGTAGCAGACAGTTACGCATGAGTAACCTTAACCTCATAGTTCCTATGGCCTTGAGAAGAAGCAACAGCATACAAAATGAGAGAGGAAGAGGGATAAAATGAATTTTTTTTAATGTGGGTTTGTTTACATTTGTATGTATTTGTATTTAATCTTATTATGTTTCTGTTGGTGTATTTTTGGTGAGGAGTCCCCCAATATGATCCCTGTTCTTCAGCAAGAGCCACTCCTTTCCCACCCCATCCCTAAATCTTGCTCCTAGGTGTTAGTGCTCTGGAGTACTGTACATTTCATATAATGAGCATTTTTGTGTGTGCCATTCAATAATAGAATGGAGGTGTTAGCAGAAATGGTGTGAGCCTCAGAGTATTGTATGGGACATTGTGAATCAGCGAGTGCAGTCATCTTGAGGCAGATGCCTTCTGTCACACCTCTTTTGTATTCCTTATGTATGATGTTACTGTGACAAAATGAAAGCTATTAGCTATTTTGATCTGTCACAGCATCTGTTGATAGTTAAGAAGAAAAGTCTGTGACCAAGATTTTATCCAGTTTGAACAACGATCATAGTCATTTCAAAATAAGTAGTTGTGCTTTTCAATGCAAATTCAGAATACCTTTTTACAATCAAATGCACAGAAAATAAAAAAAATTGTAAAATCTTTTCGTCTGTTTACAGAAAAACCACCTAATAAAAGTAGTATGAGAATAGTGGTAGATGCTGAATCCAGGAAAAGAACAATTGGTGCGGGGGATGGTGGAGTTCCTACAAAGAAGACTTGGTTTGACAAGTGAGTGCTCATTAACACGAGGTTGGCTTAATAGTTGAAATTCCGTGGAGCTCTCTTCTGTAATCTGAAACATATATAAATCTGTATAAATTGCAAGCAAGTTGAACTGTGAATAAGCTGACTGTACTAAAATAAATCACGCTATAGAGTGATCTGTATTTGACTGTCTTCTCTCAAAGGCAGTATAGAGATAGCTGAAGTTGCTTTGGATGATACCAAGATCTACTCCCTGAAAGCTGGAATGATCTAAGAAACAGAGAAGCTGCAGTGTGATGGTTGTTAGGGATGACTGATTTTAGTTCTGAAATGTGAACTGTATCATTGCTATTTTGGATTGAGTTACCAGGTATGTTACTGACAGAAGATACAGGGTGCAGTGCTTAGCGTCCAGATATACCTGGGGTGACAAAAGGTTGGAAGGGATTTTAAGAGATTACTGGGACTGAGGAGAGCCTTGAAGTAATAGTTACTTGAAACATTAGTGGGGAGATTCTGTGGAATGGCCAAGAAATAGTTTTTGGAGAGAAGCAATGTGGAAGCTCGGACTGACACGAGCAAATTATTGTGAATTATCTCACAGTTTTATGCGCTGGGGTATGCTGAGAGTATCGGTGGGGAAAACTGCAGGTATATGGGCCTGTGTGCTGTACTCTTCTACGCTTTTCTAAAATTACTTTTTTTTTTCCCTTAAGTCTGCAGATCTTTCTCTCTGTGTCTCATACATACATGCTCCTATGTAAGCATATACAATTTAACATTGTGTTTGCTAGC
The DNA here is from genome assembly GCF_000699145.1 of Aptenodytes forsteri. Taxonomy (NCBI): domain Eukaryota; kingdom Metazoa; phylum Chordata; class Aves; order Sphenisciformes; family Spheniscidae; genus Aptenodytes; species Aptenodytes forsteri. The sequence goes on along the minus strand of NW_008795495.1, from coordinate 6,080,028 downwards.
TTGCTATGGATTTCTGGCTTGATTTTTATTTGTTGCAGGCAAAATTTTAACAGAACAAATAGTCCAGGTTTCCAGAAGAAGGTGCAGTTTGGAAATGAAAATACAAAACTTGAATTGAGGAAAGTTCCCCCAGAACTTAACAATATCAGCAAACTTAATGAGCACTTCAGTAAGTTTGGAAACTTAGTCAACTTGCAGGTAAGAGTCAACAAAGAGAAGGCAGTATGTTTTGACTTAATGATAGAGGTAGTTGCTAAAAGGAGAATGCCGATTGTTTTTTAACTGGTTCCCTGCAACTGTTCTCATTATTTTCCCAGCTTGTCTCTTAAACATGATCTCATTGTTTTTAATGGAATTGTCATTGAAGAAGCAGAAATGAAATGTTCTAGTCTTCTTTTAGATTTTGAACAAATGTTTTCCTCACAGATAAAACTTTTAAGATACATTGTTTAAAACATTGAAAATTGATTGGAAATGTTTTTCCTTCACCCCTTTTCTCAACTTCGGATCTGATATCATAAGCTGTCTGTATTTTTTGAGATAAATTGTAAATACAGAAAACCTGTATTTCTCATCCAGAAAGCAGTCTCTGTGATATAATTGCTTTCTAGTCCCATAGTAGTGGTGGTTTATCCCTTATAATTACTTTGTAGTGTATCTGAGTGACCCACATTTCTAAACAGAAATAAGCAAACAATTAGAGAAAGATACAAAGGAGATGCAAAGAACTACGGCCTAACTTAGGTTGATGTTACATACTGGAGGCTGTATGTGTAATGTCAGTATTTCATATCCAGTCTCTAAGCTACTCAGTCTGATCTTTCATCGTGTTTCATTATCAACAGCAAGTTTCAGATGCTAGCTACTGTTTTTATGTACGCTTTCTTGTTTGCACTGAGAGGTTGAACGAAGGAGTGTAATATTTTCATGCATACTGATATAGTACAGAATAAACCTCCCATGCCTGTCTGAATGCTGAGGGAATTTAAATCTCTCTTAATTGCTCTTAAATATTGCTTAAGCCTTTCCATAGTTTGCCTAAGAATATGGGTGTATTAGCAGGCACTATGATTCCGTAAGGCAAGTAAAATTGTGTATGAATGTGTATAGACAGACAGATAGGCAGGCAGATATTGTAAGCTATGCTCTTTTTCCAAAAGGTATAATTTGGTCCTTTTGAAGGTGTCTAAAATAATATGTTAATGCTCAAAGGAGGAAAACCAAACTGAACTTTGTTGTCTAGCTCTGATACTAGATAGGATTATTAACTGACCCCTGTATTTTTTTGTAGCAATTTTCTTTACTTGAGTGATGCTTCCTCTTGTCTTTCACACAGCTACTCATATTTGCAATTAGAAATACTGTTTGACTTTAGATATTTTACTTCAGTTTGTTTTGGGTGTTTTAATTATTCTTAAAGTTTATTAGCTTAATCTTAAGGTTGTTTCTTGACACCAGGCTTTTCAAACAATTGTGAACGGGAAGTATTTATCTGCTGACCCATATTGGGTTTAAATTGTAAGCTTCTGAGCCTTGAAACTATTGATTTTATGATAATTGAGACATAAATGAAAATCCTACATGCAGTAAGTTTTGTTCTTCTGTTCTAAATCTTAGGTTGCATATCAAGGTGATCCAGAAGGTGCCCTTATTCAGTTTGCCACACACGAGGAAGCCAAGAAAGCTATATCAAGTACAGAAGCAGTATTAAATAATCGTTTTATTAAAGTTTATTGGCATCGAGAAGGCAGTGCACCGCAAATACAAACCACCACACAGAAGGTAAAGGATCCTCTAGACAGAATAGAGTCTGTTCTATCTAGAATGTTACGTAGAATATAATCTTTTAAACATTTTTAAAAAATGTTTATAGAAAGTTAACTAAGTACTCTTGAAATAATGAATATGTCATGTAATTCTTTTCCAAAAGTTACTCTTTAATTCTAGATTCTTTGACCTCAGATACAAGGTTCAGGAGTTGATTAGCAAGATAAGACTGAAGGTATTTAATGAAAGCCCTTCTGTGACTTACAGAGAATTCCACTCTGTCGTCATCTCATGTGCAGCAAGATTTGATGCTACTGTCTGCTGAATAACATCTATTTTGCTTTAACTAGTATAGGCTGTTTTTTTTCTTCTGGTGAGCATAAGAAAGGCAGCAGAGTTACATTTCTTTTCTTGGAAGATAATCTCCATTTTCTTCTAAAAGGTGCTGTTTTTTCCAGTCTCTTCCTTTTTCCTTTCCTGTTGACATGCATACTGCTATAGAAAGTAGCAGTAGAATTTGTTTTACACAAAGGTACCTATATGTATATACAGATATACACACACATATATATATGTAGAGAGAGAGGACATGGAAACAATAGTGTAAGAGGAGAGCTGCATTGCAGAGACTAATTTTGTGGAAATGGATCAGAGACATTTTACATTTTTAAGTGGAGAGGGAGGTGCTCATCTCCCTGGTATCTAGTGACAGGACGCGTGGGAGTGGTTCAAAGCTGCATCAGGGGAGGTTCAGACTGGACACTAGGAAGCATTTCCTTACAGAGAGGGTGGTCAGACACTGGAACAGGTTTCCTAGAGAGGTGGTCGATGCCCCAAGCCTGTCAGTGTTTAAGAGGCATTTGGGTAATGCCCTTAATAACATGCTTTAACTTCTGACTAGCACTGAAGTGATCAGGCAGTTGGACTAGATGATTACTGTAGGTCCCTTCCAACTGAGCTATTCTATTCTACTTTTTTGAATTGAATTGCGCAGTGGAGCACCTATTGGGTGCATCGGCATACTTTTGGCTACATTGGCATAGTAGCATTGGCAACTTTTTAAGAATATGAAACGGCAACTGCTGTTGTGGAGCTTAGATTCGTAACCTGTGGCAAGCCAAATCAGATTTGTTAGCAGGCCTAGTGGTTCTACTCAAATATAAGGGGAAGCCTGGATTCTCCCAGGTTGTGTAGGTTATTGGATAGAGAGTCTTGTCGGTTAGCTCCTGGTGTAGCAAGTCCCTCTAAATACTTGTGAATCCTGCTTTATTGGATTTGCTGTCAGTGTGGAACAACACATTCTACACTTAGAAAATATGAGGCAGGCTCTGTAGAAGAAACGTTCATTTATTTTTATAAAATGATATAATGAGCAAATGAGGATTCTTTCAGTTGCTGCTCTTAAGTTTTGAATTCATTCTTTCTCTGGGTGGTGTATGTCATCATCATTCAGAATCAACGACCCAGTTTTTCATAGCAATACTAATGTAGGGCGTTTTAGGCAAGTTTCCTTCCTCCCCTTCTTTTGTAACAAATGCCCCACTTTTTATCTACAAAAATGCAGTTTTAACAGCACCTGTCTCACTATCTCCCCAGTTATCATCCTTTAGATTCGAGTTTGGAATCAAATTTAGAAATATCCTCGATGCTTGATCTGAACTAGTGCTACTCAAAATGGTATTTATTTTCTAAGCTTGATTTACATCTGATCAGCCAGAAGAGGGCAGTGGAGTATGTAATTTGCATTCATACAGTCATTACCTTGCCTGAGAAGGATAGCTTGAATAGTTACTGACATCAGCTTATTTGCTCATTATACTATCCAGCTTGGAGTATTAACTGTGTATTTCCAAACAAATATCTGATCTGTATATTTGTTATTTTGCAAAACATCAACTTAAAATAGTCTTGCAGCTTTTAGTGTTGTTACTAGCTTCCCAGCACACCAACTTTGGCAAGTTAACCTTGATGGTTTGAGCATGAATTCCTCTTGGTACCAGGTGACAGTATTAAGCATTCTCACTTCACAAAGGACAGCCTTTCATCATGTGTCAGGAAACTACAATTTGAAGTCTGTTATGGGTGACAGAGGGCACACAGTGACAAGAAAAATTTAAACAGGAAATTAAAATTTGAAGTGCAATGCTTTCATCTTCCTGTACCCCAAAATGTAACAATTATCAAATTGTTGAGTCAGTAAACAGGTATTTTTAATTCATAAGCCTTTCCAGGAGCATGAATATTTACTTCCCTTTTCATTGAAATTAATAATTGGTATCATATCTACAAGTAGTATGGAAACTCTTTTCTTATAGTACTTCACATACTATAAGTATTTGAATTTTTGTCAAGATTTCTGGTGTATTAATTAATTACAGCTGAATTAATATCACCTGTGTTTATAATGGTTTCTGGCCGGATTTTTTCTGTGTCAGGCACTAAAGACAGGCTTCTGAATTTTTTTCAGAGTAAAATCAGTTGGCTTTTAAGTTGCCCATTCAGTAGTATCTAGTCTTGCACTATTTCTTGACCATTGCTGTTTTCTCAGCAGGATTACTTTGGAAAATTCTTACTGTGGAAATTCTGAAAGGAGTGGAAGTACTTAGTAAAGATGGTGGGAGTCAACCATAATAAATCATCAAATAAAAGGCGTCTGCCAGGAAGCAGAAATAATGTGCTCTCCACATCTGTGGTAGATAAAACAAGAAGTACTGGGCTTAAAAGGCAGCACAGGAGATTTAGGTTAGATATTAAGAAACATTTTCTAATGCTAAATGATACTGAAACACTTTTACCTAGAGAGGCGATAGGACCTCTTGCACTGGAAATCTGTAAGAACTAGATAGATAGATACTGTCAGTAATGGCTTAGGTGTAGCTGACTTTGCCCTGGAGTGGAGGAATGGATTAGGTGACCTCCTGAGGGTCATAAATATGAGAGGAAGCTTGCTTGGAAGCGTATTATTTGGTCTTAAGTGTTTAGTGTTTTTGTCAAAGAAAAAAAGGCAAGGTGTTAGCTATCAGGGCATATCCATGGTAGGTTCAAAGATTAGCTGCTCTGTTTTCTTTTTCCTCAGTCCTATGAATGCGTGTCTCCATATCCTTCTTTCTTTTTCTATTTTGTCCAAGTTAAACACATAGGAGATGAAAAGTGACCTATCGCTGTAAAAAGCAAGAGTCTTTATGATACAAGTTTGTATTATGCCTTTCTGTAACTAAATGGTTGATGATGAAAGATTTGTGAAAGGAATTAGAAGACTGCTCATTACTTTTTGTTCAGTTCTAACAGGTGGAAGTTAAGGTAGTCTAAGCAGACATGATTAATAGAAATAGACCAGAGTAGTTTGATCAATTCTGTGAGCTACAAGTGCAAAATAGATGTTATCGCTGTATGCACTACACAAATAGTCAGTATAGCATCCTAAATCTCATTAAGTGTTTATTTTTGCCATCAGGTGAAAAAGCTATTGATAGAAAGGAAGATGTGTAAATCTAAATGCCATTGCAGCAATTTCATTGTGTATTTATTGGACTACATATGTAGCAGCCTTTTGTTGTTAATATTATGATGTGCTTTTTTGGGGGTTGGGCGGTGTTACAGGTAATACAACCCTTAGTTCAGCAACCTAGTTTACCAGTAGTGAAACAATCGGTCAAGGAGCGCTTAGGTCCGGTACCTGCAAGTAATATTGAACCTGCAGAAGCACAGAGTGCCAATACAGAAGTCACTCAGGTATGTATGATTAGTCAAAAAATTAGTTGCACGTTTTTCTTTCTGTAATACGTTCCATAGTGTATGAATATATCCGTTACAGTTACTCATATAGTGCAAGTACACATTTACTACTTAGAAGTGCATCTAATTTGATTGTGAGTGATGTTTTGATATTAAAGTTTTCCTCAGTGCAATGATATTTGGCTTTCTTACCCAAGCATGGTACTTAATTTTTAGTATCATAGCTTTTTAATTAGTTTAAAAAAAAAAACAAAACAAAAGACTGAAAATATTTCAGTAATGTGGTGTTAAATTGCAGTTTTCAGATTTCAAAATAAAGTTGGTTTCTATCCAAAGAACTAAAAGCTACCCTTTTTTTATTATTATATCTGTTAAACAGCTAAAACCATTAGAGACTGATGGTCAGCAGCTAGAAGTGTTTTCAGTATTTGTACGTCACCCTTAATACAAGGAAGAATGTAACCACATATCTCATTATTAGCATTGTGCCATTACTTTAGTTTTACCTCTGAAAAGGAAGACCACCACACTTCAGAAAACATTTGTAGTTTAAATTCAAACAACTTTCTGCAATTGATGCCTGCAAATACCAGATTATAAAACACAAAAACTGAAGTGTATTTAAAAGGGCCTGTGTAGATAATCCTCTGCCAGCTAGCATGTCATGGACTTCTTGCAAAAAATATGTAGTATAATCTTTGATTCCATATTTGGCGTTATCTTTGTCTTATCCAATCTATTTATAGATGTATATTAACTGTAAAATCAAATATCTAAAATTCATTTTATCAAGTGCTTTAATACTATTTTTCGTGTATTGTTGGTCCAAAGTCTATGGTTTTATTAGTTTAAAAAGTTTTTTCTAAATTCCTAACATTTGGAATTACACAGGAAACAGTAAAATACTCATTAAATAAAGTAAATACTTGAACTGTAATTTTTTTTTTGTTTTCTTAGAATGTGACTAAATTATCTGTGAAGGATAGACTGGGTTTTGTGTCAAAGCCAGTTACTCCAACAACTGAAAAGGTAAGAGAATGTTTCATATTCTCTTCCTCTCACATTTAACTTCAGTAGAATTAATTTTATTATAAGACCCCTTGTGTCAATTTGAAGTTTGTTTTATAACTATGAATAAAGTTATGTGGTAAAGGTTAGTTTTATGAAATATAATATATTGAAACTCAGCAGATGGCTAAATGATTATAAGAAGAATAAAATATGCTAGGACAGAAGCTGCTATTCTGTGGTTTTCGTTTTAAAATAGTAGGTTCCATTTATTCAGTCATGAAAATAACTAGATATGTTCCAGGATCTTGAGTTGTTAGAAGAATACAGAAATAAATTTAAAAAATAAATAAATTTTGACACTACATATGAATCTATAGAAAGCCTTTCTATAAAAACGTTGTTGGGCTTTTGTGTCCCTGAAAAGGTGATGCTGTAAACATTTACCCTCTTATTTGGTCTTACAATTTGCAGTACTTATGAAAAGATAAAAGTGGAAGTTAATCAGTATAGAAAGGACAAAGAGAGGTAAGGTGGGAAAGGTGCATCTGAATGGTGGTTATGAGTATGTATTTTGCCCAGTGGTTGCAATTTTCAGAACACTGAGTTGTTGATGTGTTTACTTTAGTAGCAAAGTTTGTGATGCATGTTTCCAGACCTATTTAGCACCTTAGGGGACAGGCTTCCCCAGTGTTTATAACATTCGTTTGAGAAGACTTTTGATAGAAAGGCAGCAAGTTTTACCCAGCAACAGGATTTCTCTGCCTAGGTATATATCTTTTCTATTGGGAATTGACTTGACCTGAAATGAATGAAGCATCCACTGCGTTTTCCTCCCACCCCCTTACAATATGGCAGTTAATCGATTTAGTGGAATCTAACTAAAGTAAAATCCACCCCAAAGATACTATGCTGTACCTAGCATACAAAGGTAACAATGCTTAATGTTGAGCTGTAATTGTAGAGGATGTCTCTTCGACTCATTTCAAGCCAAGCAGTCCACCTAAATGCACTGTTGTTGGCTTCTTGCCCATGTTTTGTCGTTGGTTTGATTAGTTGCATTTTTGTTGCTGTAAATTAGTTGCAGATAAATACCTTACTGTGTATTCCTGAACTGTATTTTACATACATACTATATACTTACTTTAGAAATAGGAAGTCTGCTTCAGTTTGAGTGGAAATACTTTTTTTTTCCCCTCATTCCTTAAGAGTTGAGTTGTCCTGAAAACACTTTTCTACAAAGAGTAGATTCATGCTAAGATGTGTTTTCTGCTGTGCTGTCTTATAGTAGAGACTGATTTTGATTAGCTCCTGGGCTGTTCAATGGACTGGTTGTGAAGCAGCAGTTTCCTTTAGCATTTTTAGTAGGGTTCTGAAACTTGGTTTGACCCATTTTTACCTACTATTGTCCCTTTACAAGGAAACACCTTGCTTAGTTTGCAGTGATAACGCTCTGTAATCATTAGAAATTAAATAGTTGAAAGCTGTCAGAAAACACAGATGTCATGTCCTAGATGTTTTTTTTTTCTTCTGACTGAGTACAGGGTTTGACAGGAACTTCCCAGTGAGAAAGTAGGTAGCTATGCTTCCCAAAGAGCAGGAGGAAAAGGAGGCAGAACAGTCATCATGAGGCCTTTTAAGATCCGTATAGGGACTTGCAATTTATGAACTTGTGAAGAGATTCACATTATTCCTTCTCTTGAATAGTATTAAGAGATTTAGAAGACATTAATGTGTTGCTTCTTGCTCTTCTGTATTAGTTGATGCAGGTAGATCTGCTGTGGCATCTCTCCTTATATTAAAAGAGATGAGGAAGCATGGTTCACTCTGCCATGAAGTTAGTTCAGGGCAAAAGGAGTGTGTCAATATTTTTGTCTTTGGTCCTCTGTGATGTAGCCTGTCCTAAAGCTACTTTGTAATAGGAACTATATGGTTGGGATGTGCATACATTCATGTGCTTTAATAAGTTAAAAGAAAATTCCTTCATCTCCTTTTTAATGGCCTGCTCAGAGCATTTTATATCACCTTTTATAATACCCCATAACATGCTTTGATTTTTTTTTTTTTTCTACCTTCTCTCTGCACTGCCTACTCTAGAAAATACTTTACTGTGGGAAGAAATAGTATAAATAGCACAGTGAAGTGAAAAGCTTACATATATATATATATTAAAAAAGGTATTTTTAAACTCCTGGAAATGATACCAATTGCATAATTGCTGTGATTTGCTAACAAGGCGGACAAGATCATGCCTATATTATCTCCAGCACTTAGCCATGGATTTTTCAACACTTATATGGCCAAAATGTCCTTAAAGGACCATGATAAGAAAACACAATAGTCCAAACCTTCAGGTATTGTGGAGATGTATACAGTATACTTTAGAGAGGTTGTAAAGCAGACAGCTGTGTTCTCAGTTAAGTCATGGAGAAATTTTCATACCTCATTTTACAAACGTAGGAAAGAGAACAGAGAGACATAGGAGTCTCTTCCTTTGCTGTACAATGTTGAAGACTTCCCTGTACTTGAGTTACTTCTTGTTGATTGTGCAAATTCTACTTTGCACAAACTGCATATGAAAAGGAACTATTGTGTCTACTTTGGACCTTAGTCTCTAAAATTATGTTGAATTTTTGTTTAGAAAATTCAAGCAGCCATGAAAAATTGAATTTTAAACTTCAAAACAAAAAAGAAAAACTTCAGTTATTCTTGCGAAAATCTGTCTTCTGTTTCCTTAATTATGCTCAAATATGTAAAATTTTATATATTTGAAACTTGGAAGTACATATGAATCTCAATGGAAAGGATTTATAATCTGATGTTTATAATTCTTAGATATCTGATGTGATGCTGCCTCTCTAAAAATTGTTTAACTTCAGCAACTCCAAATATAATTGTTACACCACATTTTTATATTCCATATCATAAAAACAGACAAAAGAAAAGACACTTATATATTTTTAAGCACTCATGTTTTTTTAAAAAAAATTGAAATTCACTGGCAAAAAAATAAAATGATTTCCTCCTATAGGTTTTATCCACTTCTACTGGCTTGACAAAAACTGTGTACAACCCTGCTGCTTTGAAGGCAGCACAGAAATCTTTGCCTGTTGTTTCCACTTCCGTGCTAGACTCTAATGAAGCACAGAAGAAAAAACAGGTAAATTAAATATGCTTCTTTATAAAATGGACCTAGATTGGGAACTTGTGACCACTAGAGAATAGCGCACTATGTATATTCATCTAAGAGCATAGTCTCAAGAGCATAGATGAAACTATTTAAAAGATTAAATTCACTATAATGGTTTCTTTTCAAAGAACAAGAAAATTCAGCATTGTTTTGTTATTTTTTCAGTGTATGTTCAGACAGTGTAAGCAGGTTTAAAATTCTCTAGAAGTTCAAAATGTGAAACACTTTTTCCTGGAAGCAGAATCTCCATGTTGAGGCATGAATTGTCTATCGTGAGTGAGAAGGGAGTATAGTATAGTCACCATTCTTCTCTCTCAAGCCTTTCTGGAACTGGCCTTTATTCTCAGTGTGTTTTGTACTTGTGACCAAAATTGTTTCTTCACTTGAGAGAACTGAGAAGTGTATGACTCTGCATTTTATTCTTTCCAAACTATAGTTCTGCATCCATTTCTATTTTTTGCATAGTACTAGGTTTTCTCTTTTTTTATGTATATATTACAGAAGAAATGCAAGAAAAATGCATTTGGCCTTGAATAGGTTGCTTAGTTGTAGTTTAGCTTGCTTAGAATTTTCAAAAGAACCCAGTAAAGCTTCTTTTTCACGTTTATTCTTGTAATTTAGAAAAACTAAATACAGGACAATGTTTATCTTATTGGTTTCAAACCACAAATTAAGTGTTCGATACTGAAGTAGATTCAAACAGAAGTATTGAAAGCAGTATAAACATTAAACAAAGATTTTAGCCTATTGGTAAGCTTCTGTAACTAATTTGAAATAGCAGTTTGTAGCGGTATGTCAGTTGTGGCATTAGTCCAGACTTTAAAGAAATCACTTCTAATTTTGGGATTTCATTTCATATTTGTTCCCTAAAGCATGTTTTTTCAGAATTAGAGCCTTTACCTTTTAAGTTAAGACACTAAGTGCCTGTGAAATGGCAAAAATCTCATAATAAAATTATTGACTTAGCATGACAGCTGTAGGGTTTTTTTTTGAGAGAAGACACTGAAGACACGCTAAGTGATTGGCTCTTTTTTCATGTGCTCTTGTGCTCTTTCCTCTCTTCAGAGATTTCTTACTACAATATACTAGCACTTGTGGAAAAATATGATTTTGTGGGACTCACTCCCTTCTTTCCTTCTCTCTCCCTAGTTTTTCTTAGTATTCATCCCCTTGTCTTATCTTCCCTTTCCCTTCAGAAAAATGATTGTACACTGTATTGCAAAACTAACATTTCATGCAGCAGATTTGTCAGTATTTGGGAAGACATACAGAAACCTTATTACTATTTCTTTTTTATGGCTGTTGTACGTTTACGCTCTTTGTATAAGGTAATCCACTTGCAGTCTGATCCCAGTTGATTTGTGATCTAGAGGTACAAAAACATCTTCTGCCTCTCCTATCCCATTAAATATATTGGTATCAAAGCTCTTAATTGTTTTCTGCAAGTATCCTGCTATCTAAGACTTCTCCATTCTGTATCTGAGAGCAAGAAGCAATTGCTTTCTCTCAAGCAGCATTAGTAGAAGCTGAGCACAGCAGCTGTGGCATCTCCTGCTTCTTCTGAGTGCAACATGTCACAAATTTATCAGTTTCAATTCATTTTGATTTGCCCACTGCAATGTCAAGATTCTGTTTTTAGCAGATTGAGTGGTAGTACTTGTCACTTCCAAGTTACAGTAGTCAGACACAAGAGAGATGGTTTTCTTTGGGTAACATTTTAATTTTAGAAAATAGAATGTATTTTCTTTTTGCTTGTAACTGTACTGGAGAATGTGTTTTAATTGATGGACTTGATTTACAGTTGCTTTCAAGATACTGTCTTTGCACATTTAAACTCTCGTATGTTGTACCTCTTGCGGTAGTATATTATATTGCCTTTCAGCTTTCCGTGGAGTTGTGTAAGGGGTTACTTTGTACGTAAGTGATAATGAAGTCTTCCCAGCACAGGTCTGAGAAAGATCATTAGATCCTTCACTAATTTGGCGATGCATTGTTTTCCAAAACATAATTTGAAATGTTGCCTGTTAGTACCTTGAATTTCTGTTACTAATTTTTTCCCTGTTACTGTAAATTATTACCGTATAGTTGTCAGATATAGTATATTATTCTTCTGGAGTTATTTTTCAAAATCTAGAAACTTTCTCTAATATTTTTATGCTTCTAGGAAGCATTACGACTTCAACAAGATGTGAGAAAAAAGAAGCAAGAAATCTTAGAGAAGCACATTGAAACACAAAAGGTAAAAAGTTAGCATTAAAGAAAGTCAGCAATTCAGTTGTAGAATCTCAGTTCACTTCTCTGAAATATTTCAGAATTTGTAAGCATGAGCTACAAAACTGACCTATAGAATAAGCGTTCTCTTAGAACAGTATTATCACATTATTTTAAGTTTAGAGTTTTAATCTAACTTGTCTTGTTAGTTCACTTCAAAAGCGACAAGCTTACGCAATTTAGGTGCAATTTTAGTTAAAATTGCCTAATTTGGGTGCAACATGCATATGTTTTTTGGGAGAAGTGAAAACCTGAGATTTCCACTTGACAAGAGCAGGAGAGATTGATGTAGAAAAGTATGCCTGACTGCACTCGGGCCTAGGAGGAGAAAAAGGCCAAAATGTCATTTAAGTTGAATAAAAGTTTTGAAATAATTTAAGTATGTTGAGCAAATCTGTCCAAATGAAATGGAGATATCAGATGTTCATTAGCAAATGAATTAATCAGAGATTCAGACAAAGATTTTAATTTAATATAACCTGTTAAAAGCCCTATATGTTGAGTTTGAGGATCACAACAAAAGAAATGCAATATTCTGCTTTTCCATTAGTTGTAATGAGTACTGGAAAACAGATCTGTAACAGTAGTTGTTAAGTAAAATGATTTTTTTTTTTTTTTTTTATTTAGACAGATGCTGATTTCAAAGCTGGAGAAGAATAAAGCCATGAAGTCAGAAGACAAAGCAGAAATCATGAAAACACTGGAAATTTTGACTAATAGCATTACCAAGTTAAAGGATGAATTAAAAGGTGTATCACCAGGAGGAGGGGCTCCTTTAAAAAGCATGAAAACTAAGACTCAGGTACTCAAGTTTTGGTCAGCTTTTTAATAAGATGAATTCACATGCTTATGTCAGCAGAATAAAAATACGCAGATACATCAGCAGTATTTAGAACCATACTGGTTTAATTTTTAAGTCTTCTTTGAAGTGAGATTGGTTTTGCCCTTTTTTTAAAGGAACGTAGTTAATTTTAAGACCATGCTGTTGTCTAAAAGGTTTATCCACTGTTACACAGATCGTACGTCATCTGGAAAACCAAAAAAAAAAAACCAAACCAAAAATCCTATGATTATTTCTTTTGCCTTACCCGATCTTTTGTGTATAGTCTATTGCTTTCTTAAACTTCTAATAGAAATCATGAAAATAGTATTTCTTATGCAAAAGGATTATAATTATGTAAAACATACCTTCTGGTCAGGTTTAATATACAAAACAAACTGCTTCATGAAACTACTTGACTACTGTACTGGTACATATAATTTTCTGGGGTTTTTATGTCACTGAAATTTTTCAATATATCAAGCTTTTTAGATTGAAGATTATACTGGTCAGTTTTCCTTTGATCTAGCCACCCATGTTTGGGTTGTACCTGTGAGAGCAGTTTTCCTTCTCTGCTATCATTCTTGTTAGTATATGGCTATAACTAGTTTCCCAACTGCTTAAAGATGCGATTTATATTACCTTTTTAAAATGCAGTATTTTGCTTTTTATAGAAGTGTTTGCTGTTAAACAGGTCACAAGGTGATTAATGTGTTCTTTTAAATACATTATAAGCTTTTGTTGCTTTATCAAGTGAGGAAGTGCATACTAATAAAAGAGCAGATTTTTGTACAGTGTATTTTCCAGTAGAAGACAAAAACCCTTGATCTTTTCTTGCTGTTTTCATTCAGTTCTTAAATCTTCAGAATGCTTAGTCTTCTAATGTTTTGGGATTCTGTTTTAAAAAGCTGGTGTAACATTACAACCCAGATTTAATTTACATGGATCATTAGCTTTCAGTGTGAAACAGCATTTCTACTGCTTTATTTTACATAAAAATATAGGCATTAAAAGTAACTGCAGTGTAAATTACAATGATGTGCAGTTTTGAAAAGAAATATCAAAAAGTAATACTGAAATGACCTGTATGTACTCACTGTAGCTTCTTACGTCGTTTGTCAGTCCGGAAAAAGTTGAAGCAGCATATTTTTATCCTGAAAGTGGACATAGATTATAATTTCTGGAAGTCAGTTTTTCCCTCTTAAAACTCCTCTTCAGTTGCAGTGGAATACTCTACTGTGTTTTAGAGGGGGAACTAACTGTAACAATCCCAGAATTCAGACACTGCCATAATAAGATTAAATTCTTCTTTTTTTGGAGAATAGAGACAAGAATTTTTTTTTATGTTTTTGAAAGAGAGTGGACATTGTTTAGTGAGAAAATTTTTCTGAGAGGTCTGGAGGAAGTTACCTACCTGTAAAGAGAATTTGAACAATAAAAGTCCTAGAAATTGGCAATATTTTCAAAGCTGCATTTGATTGTTAAAGCCTCATGTTTTTGAGAAATACTCTTCTGCTGGTGGTGTACAGTGCTTCATAAATTTGAACAGGAAGAATAGTTTATAACAGTTTTGGTCCAGGAATAATGGTTTCATCACATGCAAGGAAAGAATCCAGACCCATAGGAATGAAGAAGCAAGTTGCATCATGCAAACTTGGTAAATTCTTGACTAGAAAATTGTGAATGCAGCATTTTAACCTATGACAGTTATTTTACCTTGAGAGTGGTCCAGTAAGTTCTTAGAGCAGGCAAGAAAATAGTCGGATAACACAAAATTGCCCAAAATGGTTGAGAATGGAAGGGATCTCTGAGGATTGTCTTGTTCCATCACCAGGCACCACTAAGAAGAGTCTGGGTGTCGTCTTTACTCATCCACACTGGGTATTTATACACATGGATAAGGTCCCATCCCCCTGCCACCTTCTCATCCTGAAGTCAGACAATCCCAGCTCTGTCAGCCTCTGCTCATAATAGTAGACGCTCCAGTCCCTTAATCATCTTTGTGACCTTTCGCTGGAGTCTTTCCAGTGTGTCTCCCTTGCGCTGGGGAGCCTGGAACTGGACACAGCACTCCATATGTGGCCTCACCATTGCAGGGTAGAGAAGGATCACCTCCCTTGACCTGGTGGTGTTGGTCTTCCTATTGCAGCCCGGGAGTCTGTCGGCCTTCTCTGCCACAAGGACACATTGCTGGCTCATGTTCAACTTCTTCTCTGCTACCAGGACGCTTGAGGTCATCTTCATGTGGGCAGCCCCCAACCTGTACTGGTGGCTGGGGTTATTCTTCCCCAGGTGCAGGACTTGGCATTTCCCTTTGTTAAAATGCAGGAGGTTCCTCCTGCCCCATTTCTCCAGTGTGTCAAGATCCTTCTGAATGGAAACACAACCAGCTGGTGTAGCAGCCACTCCTCAGAATTTTGTATTGTCCACAAACTTGCTGAGGGCACACTCTGTCTTACCATCCAGGTCGCTAATGAAGATGTTAAACAGTATTGACTGCTGGGGTACACCAGTAGTGACGCGTCTCCAGCTGGATTTTGTGCCACTGATCAGAACGCTTTGAACCCAGCAGTTTAGCCAGTTTTCAGTCAATCTCACTGTCTTCCTGCCTACTTAGCACGTCATCCTTTTGGCTGTGAGGATGTTGTGGGCGACAGTATTGAAAACCTTACTGAAGTCAAGATAAACAACTTCTACTACTCTGCTCTTGTCCACCAAGCTAGTCATCTCATTGTAGACAGCTGTTAAGGTTAAGCATGATTTCTCCTTCCCTTTCCCCAATCACCTTCTTGTTCTTAATATGCTTGGAAATGGTTTCCAAGATTATTTGCTCCTTCATCTTCCCAGGGATTGTGGTGAGGCTGACCAGCATGTAGTTCCCCAGATCTCCTTGCCCTTCTTGAAGATCAGAGTGACGTTTGCTTTTTCTCAGTCCCAAGGAACCACCCCCAAATGCCATGACCTTTCAAAGATAATTGAGATTGGCTTTGCAATGACATCAACGAGCTCCCTCAGTACTTATGGTTGTGTCCTATTGGGTCACAGGTATTTGTGTATGTCCAGTTTGTTTAAATGTTTCCTAACTTGATTCTCTTCTAACAAAGGTAAGTCTTCCTTGCTCCAGGCTTTTCCACTGGTCTCAGGATCTGGGATTGCTGGAGGCAAGTCTTTCCAGGAGACTAAGGAGTAGGAGGTATTGAGTACCTTGACTGTTCCTGTGTCCTTTGTTGCCAGGTCCCCGTTCACATTCAGCCCACATTTTTCACAGCATGCTGCTGATAGGCCTGCAGAAGTGTTTCTTCTTGTTCCTCGCCCCCCTTGCCAGATTCAACTCCAGACGAGCTTTGGTTTTCCAAACCAGTACCTGCATGCTCAGACAGTTTCTCTATATTCCTTCTGTGATCTGACCCTGCTTCTATCTCTTGTACACCTTGTTTTTGGATTTAAGTTTTGTTAGGAGCTCCTTGTTCATCCCAGCAGGCCTCCTGCCACCTTTGCTTTATTTCCTGCACGCTCTGGAACTTGGAGGATATGATTCTTGAAAATCATCCTGCCTTTCCAGTAGATATCCAGGCCCAGGGTCTTCAAACAGGAGGCTTCTTCCAATTGTCTGAAGAAGGCCTCATCTACTTCTTTTACCTGATTAGGCAGTGTGTAGTACACACCCACTGCAACGTCACCCGCATTGGTCTGCCGTCTTAATCCTGACTCACAAACTTTTGACTGGCTCATCATCTGTACCCAGGCAGAGCTCTGTGTGTTCATACTGCACTGTCACATAAAGGGCAACTCCACTCCTCGCCATCCTGGCTTGTCCTTCCATAAGAGACCGTATCCGTCCACTGCAGCACTCCAGTAGTGTGAGTTTTCCTACGATGTTTCTGTAGTCTCAATGAGATTGTAGCCCTGTAACTGCGCACAGACATCTAATTCCTCCTCTTTGTTTCACATGCTGTGTGTATTAGTGTACAGGCTCTTCAGAGAGGCACTGATTTCCCAGAAAAGAAATGAGATCTTCCCCTGTGATACTGTTCTGTAGGCCCTCCCTCATTTATGTGGATTGGTATGTGTATGCTTGAGGTGGAATCCCCCTTCAACCCAGTTTTGTTGATCTTCAGATCTCTTCTGCCCACATCACCCGTTGCTTGACAAGCTGGTCCACCACTTCCTTTGTGTGATGGTTGTTTTTACTTAGTAAAGTGAGGTGATATGCTAATTTGAATTACAGTTTTAATGAAGTTTTTGAGCTGGTTTTCCATTTCCTTTGTAATATGGAAAGTGAAGAAACATTTTAAGCAAACCCATTTCATAATGGACAAAATATCCAAACTGTAGAACAGTTGATTTTATTGATTGTGCATTATCTGTAAGCATTGTTTTGTTAACACTTGAAAGAGAGAAAACAATCAGTCCCATCTGACCTTTGTGAAAATGAGGAGTTAACAGAGCCTTCAGTTAAAATTTACAACTTTGACAATTTTCCGAAAGACTTTGCTCTAGGTTCTTTTGCATTTTCTTAGTGTTTAAAACCTGGGCAGCTCAGAAGACCCTGCAAACTTGAAGCATTAGGTAGATGAGGCCCGTGTGGCTGTGCCATTATCTTTACCTATTTTTGACTTGTTCCAGTTCATGGAGATTACAAAATACTCTTCCCCCTGAGTGTAGAAATCTTTGCTGCTTCTTGGTATGTCTTGAAGGAGGTATTTTCTCCTTGAGACCTGGCACAGCTCTGTAAACGGGAAGTCTTCATTAAGAGCACTAGAAATAAACCTCAAAAGTCTAGAGACTTTCTTTACGACACCCACGTCACTGGCTGCTTTGTGAGTTCTAACTGCTGGTCATTATTAAACTTCAGAAGTGGTTGTTTTGCCGTGTCATTGATGTGTTGCAAGACAGTGGGATTTGAGAAAAACACTGTTTCCAATTTTGAAAACTTTGAAAACCATTACACAGGAGATAAGGGATTTTTTTTTTTTCTGTGGTTGCTGTAGATGATAAAATGGGGCTGAAAGGGGTTCAGGTTGAAGTTGCCAGTTGAATAATCCAGCTTTTTTTCTTTTAAAGCTTCCAGGAAAAAACAAAGAAACAAAAAAACCCCTTCTTTATCATTCAGTGGTGATACTTGGTTTCCAACTGTCACAACTGCGAAATCTTCATCTCTTGACAACCAGCCTTTGAATACATTACATGCTGTGGTTTTGAATCAACGGGTGTAAATGTAAAACTGTTTCACAATCATCTATAATTTTATCCTTCATTTGTGATGTCACTGGAACATTTGGCTGCTGTTTTTTCCATTAAAAAAAAAAAAAAAGAAAGCTTCCAATTTGGAACAGAACTTCAAATAAAATTTTCATGGTCACATAAAGCCCTTTCCTGCACCTGTACCAGCACCTGCACCTCAGTGGTTGCAATGAACATGTCTAAATTTGGATTCAGAGACACCTTTCAGTTTCATATATATTTTTGAACTTTCTAATAATTTTTTTTAAGGTACTGTGTGCTGGAAGGCAACTCCGGGTGCATCAGAGACCAACCTTTTGTTAGCAGAGGTCTTGTTACTGTGTTTTTTCTACTGTGGTCTGAACAGAACTACCATTTGTGCTTTTTGCATTATGGAATTATGATAAACTTAAATGCTTTTTCTCATTACTGATTATAGATTTTGTATTCATTCATAATTGTACTGCTTTTTTTTGTAGAATCCCTTTTTATCTCATCATCACCACCATATAATTTTGCATTTTCTATTTTGTGTATCTCTAGTTTAGAAAAAATTCCATTGGCTTTGGCTTTGTGTGGTAGTCTAAAAGCTTTGACATCACCAAGTTCAGAAACATACTACTACACGTTGAAGTTTTCTCTTGCCAAGAAGGCTCCTAAGCTTGTGCTTGGTTTGTTTTTGAAGGTGGAAACCTAGTGTAGTAAGCAGTATACCTGCAAAGTTACAGCTGTGATCTGAATTAATAAGCCACAACTTGGTTAAGTTGAAATTTTCACTACAGCTTCTAGTTTTCAAATTCCCTTTCCTTAGAGTTTCTAGGAACTTGTT
This sequence comes from Aptenodytes forsteri, assembly GCF_000699145.1. NCBI lineage: Eukaryota > Metazoa > Chordata > Aves > Sphenisciformes > Spheniscidae > Aptenodytes > Aptenodytes forsteri. Next base: position 6,061,185 of record NW_008795495.1, on the reverse strand, counting down.
TTCCAGATAGAGGTGATGTGGCAGACTTCTTCCTTACCTGGAGGCCAGCGCTGGCCAATCCTTAAGTCGCTGTGTATTTTTGAAATAGCCTGCTGATAGGAGCATAGCAATAGATTCTTGGGTTTTATCGGAAAAGTGTTTCCTCAGTAGAGAATGTGAACTGTGGAACTAATAATTTACCGTAACAATTTCTTAGATGCAGAAAGAGTTACTAGATACTGAACTGGATTTATACAAGAAGATGCAAGCTGGGGAGGAAGTTACTGAATTAAGACGAAAATATACAGAGCTACAGCTGGAAGTATGTTTGTCTCTTCTTTTGTAGCAATTAACTTTTAATCAAATATTTTCATATATGTTTATTAGCTTGTGTATTATATCATAAACTATTTTTTTCCAGAGTGCAATATTAAGTTGCATGTAGATGGAGGCATTTAGCAATAATATTTTAAAAAATCAGTTTCTGAATTCCACCAAGGTTGAGGAATAGTATTGTCTTTAATTTCGATTGCTAATCTATTTAAATTCTGTAACTATTTACATGACATGATATTTTATAGATTTGTGGTACTAATACTTCCTTGAGAGCATGGAGTGTTTTTAAATTGTTGCCTGTAGGTGGCTTTGTGTTTGATACAGAAGAGTTAAAAAACACTGCTTGATCTTTTATTCTTAAGTGTTAGCATCCTCTTAATGACATTAACCAAAAAGGCTGAAGTGCCAAAAGTAGTATTACAGCATTGGTTTCATGAGAAGGAGGACTTAGCAAAAGCAAATACAATGTTTCAAGAAGTGTTCAATGTATAGAAACATGCTTTTTCTTAAAGTACTTGCTTTTAAAAGAATTCAGAAGGCTGTGCAAGATTCTTCATATCTGTGTCTTATTTTAGAAATTCTGAATGCTGTGGGTGTTGTTCTGTGTTATATTGCACTGTCTTGCCTATATGATTGTGTAATAACTACTTAATTGCATGATAATCTTATATCTCTTTTTGCTGTTAAGCAGGCTGCTGTGTGGCTTAAATCCCTCTTGTCTTAATGAAGTTTGGTCATGTCTTATGTATAACTACATATGAACACAGTGCACATACGTACGGCTAAGTTGCATTAAAATCTTACTTTAAAACTAAGTTGTTACGCAGCTTTGGTAATTGTGAAAATAGGTTTGTTAATAAGCCAAGCCAACTGAATACAGATGACATAAAAGCTTATGTTAACAATATAGATTCTGATGGTGAATAATATTTCATAGGTGTACTGAAAGCTTATTTATAAATCGTACATTTTAGAAAATATGTGAATTGAATGATCTGTAAAATAGCAGTAGAAAAGTAGGTGTTTGTTCAAGATAAACTTACACTGTAGTTGAGTGTGCTAATCCTACTCGATCTCTCATTGAGTCTGTATTTCAAGTTGGAAAAATTTGTAGGTCTTTCAGGAAAATAATTTTTGCTAGTAAAATGAATATTCTGAGGCCTTTAGCATATACTGATCAAAGTAGATTGAGAAAAACAGGGTTATTAGTAAAGCACACCAGTATGTTTCAAGAAACAGCATGAATGTATCCCTTGTATAATTTACAAGAAGGATACGGGGGTTTTTTCCTCTTGATGTTTGTTTGATTCTTCAGTATTCTTACAAATTCTTTAGAAAAACTTTTATTCACACATTGTCTTTGTGACTTTAACTCCCACGATAATTCATGTGTTGGTTCTGTGGCTCATAACCTGCTGTTCTGTTCCAGGTGGCCCTGATTTTACTGTGAGAAAACCCAAACAGTATACAGCTTGATTGTTGAGTCAGCATAATCTTTAATTTTCGGGATTATTCATTTAACCACTTAAAAATGTTTAAAAAAACCCAAAAAACAAACAAACAAACAAACAAAAAAACCCTGCAGGATTATCTTTATAAAAAATAAAAAGTGAAATATAAACTATTGTAAAATTATCTGAATAATTTCATGAATAAAGCCATAACAGATTGATCTCCTCATGGGCGATATCACTGGCATGCATTAAAGTAGTGCTATCAGTGCTTGAGTTGTAAATAGTGTAGGATATGTTAAAAGCGTTGTTATGGTGATTTCATTTAACATTTGATTCCTACATCAGATCTATTTGGGTTTGAAAAGATATATTTTTTTTTTTTATTCTTGTTATAAACGTTGAAATTAAATCCTTGAAAGTGCTTTTTTGAAACTTAAAATAACTATTGTGAATTATTTTTTAAATGGCTGTCAGAAATAGTCATCGGCCTTTTGACTTCCCTTGGAGAATGCATGCCAGTTCTTTAGAAGGGATACACAGATACTGTGGGAATGGAAATTAGTGAGTATGTAGAGCCAAATTTTTGATGAATACTTTGTCCTTGGAGGTGCTCGTTAGAGCTTCTGTTTCATATCTCACAATTCTGTGGCCAAAAGCTATTATGCTGGATTAATTCTGGTCAGAATAAAAGTCCTGGCTGGACTTTCAGAGGCAAATTAAGAGACAAAGATAAAGAGACAAATTAAGTAGTTAGTCACCACATCAAGAAAATTTGTTAATGAAATTTCAAAAGCTGCACTGCAGTTCCTTTCTCCTATGAGGAACTATCCTCACAGATGAGGGCTCTTTTGATATCTGTTCTTAATACTTGGTTCTTTTTTTCCAATTTCCATGCTATTTTTGATCTGTTAATAATAACATTGTTAGCTTTTTAATGTTATTAACATGTTCACCTTTTGCTATTTTCAGACCTGTAAGCTGCTCTTTCTGAGGCTTGTTTGGGGATGTGTTTTTAGGAAACATCAGAATATGTGTTTGTTAATTTTGTCTATTTAGATTATGAATTTTAATACATCAATATGTTATGTATAAACATCTTAGGCTGCCAAACGAGGGATTCTTTCTTCAGTTCGTGGTAGAGGGGTTCATGCAAGAGGTCGGGGTGCATCACGTAGCAGAGGTAGAGGAATACGAGGCCGGGGTAGAGGCAGAGGAGTTCCTGTGCATGCAGTTGTGGATCATCGACCTAGGGCATTAGAAATCTCTGCATTTACAGAAAGTGATAGAGAAGATCTTCTTCCTCATTTTGCGGTATGTGGCAATTTCACTTTTTCTGTTCTTTGGATGACATTCTTCTATTGAATGACTTGTTTTCTCTTGATTCAATTCATCTGGAAATACTATTTAGGAATGAATCTTTAACATGATATACCTGTTCATGGAAAAAGAGGATGCATCAGAAAAAGGTGAAACAAAGAGAAATTACACCATTGATTCAACTAGTTATAACTGTAATCGCATAGCATTTACAAGGCTGGGTTTTTTTTCTTAAAAAGAAAGGAAATTGGGAATATAAGGTAATAACTGATATTTATTTGTTCAGGATATATGTAAAATTGTTACAAATATTTAGGAAAGATAAAATAACTGGATGGTGAGAACAAAGACTGAGTCAGTGCCAAACTTTCAATACCTGAAGTCTCTTTATCTTTACTGAAGTATCTTAACAAGTGCTTAATGAAAATTTTCACTGAAATTTCTCAATGCTTTTGCCTAACTTCCTGAATTTAAGAATCAAGATAAGAATTGTGCAACTATATGCAGATCTTGGCAGGGCAGCCAAAGGCTTCTGTTTCTTCATCTCTGTAAGCGTAAGAAGTCAGAGCTTCTTCTACTTTTTTTTTTTCTGTTTTTTAGTCTAAAAAATGATAAATTGACGTACATACTTTTTAGCAAATTTTTATATGCAAATAATAAAGTGAGAGAAATCAACATAAGTTTTTTTTAAAAAAAAAAAAATAAAAAAAACCAAAAAAAAAAAACCCCCGCCACTATTATACTGGGTTTTTTAAGGTGTCGTGTTTCCAGGAGCTCTCTCTATATATACATACATAAATGTATGTATATATTTTGTTCCCCTTAAATACACCGCATCATACCTATATAGGGGAACAAAAAGGGAACCATCATACCCATACGGGGAACAAAATTAATTTCTATAGAGATGAATGACAGACCGAACAGTTATACATACCTATATATGTGTGTGTATTTAAGGGGAACAAAAGTGCTTTCTATAGAGATGTATGACGGACTGAATATTTGAGCAATGACTTTACAAATTATTGGTGTAAAACTAAGAACATAAAACTTTAAAATGAAGCAATATAATCCACTTGGTCAACCATAGGACATTTCTGAGTCCAGTTTCAGTGATGAGTATAAGAAAAAACTTATTTTTAATCTACAGCATGATACTGTGATTTAGCCTGCCTTATGAACATTGTTAAAGTAAATTTTGCTGGTCACCTTTCACATTTTGCATTTTATTATGTACTTCTCTTACTGACTGCAAAGAATATAAAAATGAAGACAGAGAATCTGCCACTGGTAAAAGCTTGCTGTGTGCAGTCAGTTTATGGTCATAAATTTACTAAGAACTTAGCATTTTCTTATACTTTGGTTTTATTGCAGGGAGTATTAAACTTACTGTCTTTACCAAACAAAAATATTAACCAAAAAGAACTTATTAGCATCAGCAAATACAATTCTAGTCACAGTGTTAGTAGTATAGCACTGAGAAAAAATATTAATTACTTCATTTTGCAGGTTGTGCATTTGCTGTTTTTAAACTTGCTCCAAATTCCATGGAAATGCACTGAGCTGTATTTCTGTTTCTGTGATATGATATCACAACTCTGCACATCAGCAATGCACTCCACCTGTACAGATATGTTGGGCATTGCAGCTTACAGTGATGGCAGCGTTAAAGGTAGCAATACCATAGAGACCATTACAGGAATAGATGGGTCAGGTTCTTAAGATGCTGAAATCAAGTTAAGTTTTGAAGCTTTTGCTACAGTCCCTGTGTCTAACAAATCTTTTTGTGGAAGAGTTTCATAATAGACTGATGGAATCATCTCAAGATCCCTTCTTTTTGATCAAGAGAGAAGTATTGAAGCAGAAGAACTTCTTTTTCTGTCATAATTTTACTTCATACTTGTATGTTTACAATCAGGAAATCCAGAGACTACAGCACTTTTGTGCTTTAGAAATGCAAGTAAAAGTAACTGTATTCCTTGCAAGGACGAGTACTCTGATTGGCATTAAGGCTGTGAAAGGTATACTATTCTAATTTTATATGATTTTTGAGGGCATTTGATTTAGGACAGCATTTTTAAAGGAGGAGAACTATTTCACTAAGCTTTTTTTTTATTTATTAAAAGCAATATGGTGAAATTGAAGATTGCCAGATAGATGACTCTTCTCTTCATGCGGTGATTACCTTTAAGACAAGAGCAGAAGCTGAAGCTGTGAGTATAGTCTTTGTTGAAAATACTCTGCAACATTCAGCTGCTTTCTAGTTACATTATACTTCTGTATTTGATTAAATTTAATACTGCTAATTATTTTAAAACATTTTAAAAGAAGTCTTGACACAAAAGTTTAATTCTAGATTAAACACATTTGTCAGAACAGCATATTACTGAAATCCTTAGGAAATTAGGATGTTTATAGCAAGCTCAAGTACAGGACATAAGAGAGAAATTAAGAGAAACACTTGGGAATTGATAGCTGGATGTCTTGGTTTATCTTTATTTAATTGCCAGTTATTTTCACCTGAAGACTTGGTACCCTCACAGTCTGCCTGAAATTTCAGTGACATTCTGCAGAGTGAGCCTATATATTTTGTTTGGGATCAGTTGGATTTACCTTTGCCTGAAAACCTGTGACAGTGTAAATGTGATTTGATGTGATGTGATTTTCTCTCCCCCCGCCTTTTTTCCTTTTTTAGCATATTTCTTGGAAATCTAGGAAATTACAGAAGTATAGAATTACAGAAGTAACTTTTAGAGACTAAAATCCAGAGTTGAGGTATATTGTAATTCAGCATTATACATTTATACATTTGGCTCAGCCTTATTCAGTCCATGTTGTAGGCAGTATGTGAACCCGCGCAAAATAACGACCATAGTTGTTCTGCAAATGATCTTGTTTTCTTTAAAATCCTTACATCACTGTTGGAAAGGAGTATCCTGAAAATAATAGGGACTTCAGAAAGAATGGATTCATATTTATGGTATGGTTGTATGGAAAGATTTCATTTTATATTTATATTTTGCACAAAGTTTCTATTTTTGCACAAGTTCATCTTGTGGAGTTTACTTGAACACAATTTTCATACCTGGCCAGACTCTTTTTTTGTGCACTTTATCTTGAGACACCAGTAACCTGGTTGACAGAAATACTGATATTTACAGTGCAAATTAAGCCAATGACAATAGTTTTGAACACGTAACAGTATGATTATGGTTACATATTTTGAGAAACAATTTGATGCATGTGCCAAACATTTTACAGAAACAGAAGTTTTGTTTGTGAAACTCTTAGATATAGCAATGATGAGCACTAACTGTATAGAGATTGTAATTATTCTGTAAAAAAGGAAGTGTAATTAATGGTACATAGTATATACTGACTGATAGGGGAAAACAGTGCTGTACAGCTGTATTGAAGAAACACAGTTCAACAGTGAACAAAAGTTCTGTGGAGAGTAAGAAATACCTGTTCGCAGATAAAAGCTGTCATAATTGGTTTGCTCACAAGTGGACTGAACTAAGGTTGGAATTTTAGTTTTGGTGTTTCCTGACATTGGGTACTTCGTTTTGCAACTTCATATTCTTTGACGTCGTTTACATAGGAAATATTCTAAGTATTGAGAGGAACTTCTGCTTCCCTGAAAATAAAAATAGTTCACTTAGAACAATAATCTCTTTTTATGGACTGTCCAAATAAAGTCTTTACTTCTCCCAGGTGCAGTATGATTCACAACAAGGATCTTGACAGTATCTTACTACAGATACTTGTTTATCAGCAAAGTACAGTTTTTACTGTTATAACTTGTTGTGCCTAAAAATTGGCATGGAGAATCATTTCAGCCTTAGCTAGATTTCTGTACCCAAAAAGCAGGGAATGGTAGTATTTTGGAACCAAACGAGAAGTGTAGCAATAGGAAACACCTGAAAAAGAAGGTAGTGCAGAGAATGAAGAAAGATGTGGGCAGGGGGAGAAGGGAGATACGTTTGGTGGAAAGGTTGAAGTCAACATTATGTCCTTCTCTCTCTCCCTTCTCTCTCTCCCATTCCCTTCTCTCTCTCTCTCTCTTTTCCTTTTCTCTCTCTCTTGTTCCCTTTTTTCTCTCTCTCGTTCCCCCCTCTCATTCCCTTTTCTCTCTCTCTTGTTCCCTTTTTCTCTCTCTCTCCCGCACCCTTCTCTCTCTCTCTCTTTTCCTTTTCTCTCTCTCGCTCCCTTCTCTCTCTCTCTCTCTTTTCCTTTTCTCTCTCTCTCGTTCCCCCCTCTCATTCCCTTTTCGCGCTCTTGTTCCCTTTTTCTCTCTCTCTCTCTTTTCCTTTTCTCTCTCTCTCGTCCCCCCTTGTCTCCCCACCTAGTTCCCTTCTCTCTCTCTCGTCCCCCCTTGTCTCCCCACCTAGTTCCCTTCTCTCTCTCTCATTCCCTTCTCTCTCTCTCTCCCGCACCCTTCTCTCTCTCCCATTCCCTTCTCTCTCTCTCGTTCCCCCCTCTCCTTCCCTTTTCTCTCTCTCTTGTTCCCTTTTTCTCTCTCTCTCCCGCACCCTTCTCTCTCTCTCGCGCGCGCTCCCTTTTCTCTCTCTCTCTCGTTCCCCCCTCTCATTCCCTTTTCGCGCTCTTGTTCCCTTTTTCTCTCTCTCTCTCTCTCTCGTTCCCCCCTCTCCTTCCCTTTTCTCTCTCTCTTGTTCCCTTTTTCTCTCTCTCTCTCTCGTTCCCCCTTCTCTCTCTCTCGCGCGCGCTCCCTTTTCTCTCTCTCTCTCTCTTTTCCTTTTCTCTCTCTCTCTCTCTCGTTCCCCCTTCTCTCTCTCGTTCCCCCCTCTCCTTCCCTTCTCTCTCTCCCCCCCTTCCTTTTCTCTCCCCCCCCTTTCCTTCTCTCCCCCCCCCCTTTCCTTCTCTCTCTCCCATTCCCTTCTCTCTCTCTCTCTCTCTCTCTCTCTCTTTTCCTTTTCTCTCTCTCGCTCCCTTCTCTCTCTCTCGCGCGCGCTCCCTTTTCTCTCTCTCTCCCGCACCCTTCTCTCTCTCTCGTTCCCCCCTCTCATTCCCTTTTCGCGCTCTTGTTCCCTTTTTCTCTCTCTCTCTCGTTCCCTTTTCGCGCTCTTGTTCCCTTTTTTCTCTCTCTCGTTCCCTTTTCGCGCTCTTGTTCCCTTTTTCTCTCTCTCTCTCTCTCTTTTCCTTTTCTCTCTCTCGCTCCCTTCTCTCTCTCTCATTCCCTTCTCTCTCTCTCGTTCCCCCCTCTCATTCCCTTTTCGCGCTCTTGTTCCCTTTTTCTCTCTCTCTCCCGCACCCTTCTCTCTCTCTCGTTCCCCCTTCTCTCTCTCTCTCCCGCACCCTTCTCTCTCTCTCGTTCCCCCCTCTCATTCCCTTTTCTCTCTCTCTCGTTCCCCCTTCTCTCTCTCGTTCCCCCCTCTCCTTCCCTTCTCTCTCTCGTTCCCCCCTCTCATTCCCTTTTCGCGCTCTTGTTCCCTTTTTTCTCTCTCTCGTTCCCCCTTCTCTCTCTCTCTCTTTTCCTTTTCTCTCTCTCTCGTTCCCTTTTCTCTCTCTCTCCCGCACCCTTCTCTCTCTCTCGTCCCCCCTTGTCTCCCCACCTAGTTCCCTTCTCTCTCTCTCTCTCTTTTCCTTTTCTCTCTCTCTCTCTCGTTCCCTTTTCGCGCTCTTGTTCCCTTTTTCTCTCTCTCTCTCTTTTCCTTTTCTCTCTCTCTCCCGCACCCTTCTCTCTCTCTCTCTCTTTTCCTTTTCTCTCTCTCTCCCCCCTTCCTTCTCTCCCCCCCCCCTTTCCTTCTCTCTCTCCCATTCCCTTCTCTCTCTCCCATTCCCTTCTCTCTCTCTCTCTCTCTCCCGCACCCTTCTCTCTCTCTCTCTCTCTCTCTCTCCCGCACCCTTCTCTCTCTCTCTCTCTCGTTCCCCCCTCTCATTCCCTTTTCGCGCTCTTGTTCCCTTTTTTCTCTCTCTCGTTCCCCCTTCTCTCTCTCGTTCCCTTTTCTCTCTCTCTTGTTCCCTTTTTCTCTCTCTCTCGTTCCCTTCTCTCTCTCTCTCTCTCTCTCGTTCCCTTTTCTCTTTCTTTTTTTTTAAATTTATGATGCATTTCACTGCATTCGAAAAGCAGTATGTTTTTCCTCAATCAGTCTCAAATGGAATAGGTGGAGTTTTCAAGCTGTATCCAAGGTGAAGTTCAGAATATGTTCCAGAAAGTGGGGATATTTTGGCTGGGTCAGAATTCATGATCAATGTGTGAGATGTTCACATTCTAGTTAGCATTAAACTTCTAATTGTCGAATGACTTTGTGTCTAATTGCACCTTCATTTTTTAAATTAAAATTTTATGAAAACTGTGTTTGATCAAATTAGTAAAATCTGTATTTTCCTTAAAGATATACTTACATATTAAATATATTTCCACTGGAATTTCTGTGCTTACTACTAAAGCAGACTTTTAAGACTGGCAATTGGAGAAGTTGTAGAAGGTAATCATTAAAAACCTCTGTTGAGGCCAATTGTGATGTAAATGCAACTAATATTTTACCCTCTTAAATGAAAATAGGCCTAAGCTTTATGACCATATATGTTCTAGCCTGGAAGGAAGAGGAGGATTCCCTATTGTAAAATGTTGCATTTTTATGTAGTAGTAATTTCTTCCAAAGATTACAAGTTGTTTCTGGACCTAAATGTCACGTATAAGTACTTTTAAAAATTCTAGTTGTGTGACATTGTGATGAGACCATGGACAAAAAGCTCCTGAGCTGCATTTTAATAAGCATAGAATCTTTTAAATTTATCATAAATTTATATGTACAGATTTAAAATTTATACCTGGGGACTTTAATATCACACAATTCATGTTCAGATGTCATTGAACATGTAATTGTTTCTACATTTCACATTATGCTGTGCTTTCAGATTGTACTATAAATCTTTTGTGACCATGACGGTTATTTCGGACTGTTGCTAACGCTGATTTATGCTCATTCATGTTACTTTAATTTGAACATACTATTTCCAAAGCAGCCACTTAATGCAGCTGGTACTTAGAAAGGCATGAATATCCCATAAGTTAAAAATTTTTACATTTCAATTACAACGACTTTACAGGAAGTGGAACGTTTTCCAGTAGATTAAGTTGTAATCTCAAAGGAGCTTTTTTAGTTTTTTGGGTTTTGGGGTTTTTTTTAAATATATTAAATCATTTGTATTTGTGGGATGTCTTACTACTTCCAGTAAATTATACAGTAACAGTTTTGTGTCCATCTTTGAAAGGTGAAGAACCCATCAAGATAATATTAAAAACCAGAAAGGTGTTGGTTCAGTATGTTACCCACATCACCAAATGCTTTATGGTTTTCAAAGCTTATTTTCTTCTGAATATATTTTGATCATTTTCCTGAAAGGATATGTGAATTCCATGTGCAGTGAATGAAGTTGTTTTGTTTTAACCTATTAACAGTAATTCAGTATGAACATATCACAACTTGGATTTTCTTTTGAAAAAGCAGGCTGTTGGTTTATTTCTGGCATTTAAGTATTACTGAAGTTAATTTTTCCCCTGACAAAGAAATACGTAACTAAAACGTTTAAACTTCTTTTAGGCTGCAATTCATGGATCTCGTTTCAAAGGACAAGAGTTAAAGTTGGCATGGAACAAGCCCGTTGCTAGTATGTCAGCTGTTGAAACAGAAGAAGCTGAACCTGATGAGGAAGAAGTAAGCTTGCTTTTTCTTTTTTTTTCTGCTTTCATTTTTGTTTTTTAAGATGAAATAATGTAGCTTTTTCAAAAGAAAATGATCTGTTGATTCATACTTCTATTTTTGATTCTAACTCATGTTTTGATATCAGAAAGTGGATTTATCTATAAATACCTTTCCTGTGTTCTAGGCTGTTGAAAGTCCAGATACTATACTTTTCCTTGCAGAAATGTTTCATTTCTTACACAACAAAAAGCTCTAGAGGATATAATCTACAAAATGGAATGGGTGGGTTTGAGAGAGAGAGAGATTTTGTCCAAAACATGGGGTTTTGTACCATCTACTTCAGGCACTAATTTCTTAGAGTATCAAATTTCAGAATCTAATTTTCCTTTATAGAGAGATACGGCTTGGAGGATACAGGTGAAGGAATAATTTAGAGCATTTACTGACTTTATTCAGACATTTAAAGTACCCCTGCTGAGTGTTAGTCTTCATCGTGGTGCATGAAAGATATTAAAGCCTTGTCCAAATAACCTTAATTGGTTAATGTAGGAATAGTGGAACAACATTTCTTGATGAATTTAACTCATTACACTCAAAATACCAATGTTTGTGAAATCTGAAAAATAAATGCCACTTGGGGAAGAAGTCAAGCAATCTTTTTTTCTAATTCACGTACTGTCAGTTAGCTGTATATATATATATTTGCAACAGAATAGATGAAGTAGAAGTACACCTTGAATTACTTGGTGATAGTATTTTGTCTGTACCTTTTTCCTATGATATTTTGGCAAACCTACCATAGAAGCAGCTTCACAAGATTGTTTTGATGTAACCAAATTTGGTTAGTTTTTTTACACTTTGTAGTGTTCACTTTCTGGTGTTTTTTTCCCGAGGAAAGCCAGTTTGTCTATTTACTTTCTGTCTCCAAAAATGCTAATTTCTTTTTAGCATGTCAGCCAAAGACAGGTAGACTACCTCCACCACTGTGTATTCATATTAGGCATTTGCGCATTCTGACTTACTAAATATTACTTTCCTTGTATATGAAAACCTCAAGCATTGCCAGATAGTAATGAGCTGTGAGTGAACAAGAGGCTACATTGGGGAATCTTCAGAGCATCTTAGATATTTTGTCACTTTTTCGGTGAGGTATTGCCTGTGAAGACCAACAGCAGTGTTTGTTGCTGCAAGGAGTCTACGTTATTGAGAGGTCTCATTGAGTAACTACTTCACTGAGACTTCTCCGTTTTGCATAATGAAGGGTGGGTGTGGAGGGATATGCAAACACTTCAGCAGGGTAAAGGAAGGAAAGTACGGTTTCATTGGTAGGTGAGCTACAGTGAGGTTCATCTTTTAACCCCACCTGAAGACACTGAGTGTAGGAGGGAACCTCTGGGGTATAGGTAGTGGGGGAAAGGAAATGAAGATAGTAACAAGCTACATGCACTGGCTGCCCTGGCAAAGGGAAAATACAGATTTACAAAGACCTCGGGCCTGGATGCTTGATGACATCTTGTCAGCTGAGAAGTGTTTGTGGTGGGTGGATACATCTATTTTAGATGATGGTTGTTCTCTGTAACAGGAGTCATCAGGTATGGAAAGAAAACTCGGGGAAAAGACTGCATGAGACTGTTTTCTGTAATTCATAAATTGATGGACTCATCTAAAACTTTGCAGATTTTCAAAATTTAAGTGAAAAGAGGACATAATGGGGGTTTTTTGCTATTAAGAAATAATTTCATTATTTGATTGTTTACCTTTATTCTAGATTTTTTTTCCCCCCTGACCATTTATTTTTCTAACACTTTTCTTGAGATCTGATTTTTTTTTCTTTAATTTAACTTTTCATTTGCTTCTGGACTCTTTCTGCAGTCATTCCTTGGCTAATTATTCTTGTGGAAAATGTATAGGAGTTAATCTTGGATCAAAAACCCTAGCTGTTCATTGCTTTTGTATGCTTTCTGAAATCTTTGCAATAGCAAGTGTGTAATATAAAAACATTACCTATATTTTTGTTAATAGTGTTGCTGGATTCTTACTTGGCCCAGTGTTTTTACAGATTTTTTTTTTTTTTAACGTGATTGATGTACTTACCTCTGACCCTTTCCCATTTTTCAAAACAAGCCAAATATATGTAGCTCTCCTGTCTTCTTTGTGTAATGAGGTTGGATTTTATTTGAATTTTCTACAACTGAATTAGTCCCCCTAGCCTTCACCAAATTTCTTTACATGAGGGATTTCTATTCAATAATCCTTGGGAAATTTTGCATTTAAATGCCATTCTTTCCTTCTGTGAGCTTTGTATTACTTCTAGCATTTGGTTAAGTTAGTATTTGAAGTATAATGTTATGATCCCCAGGTCCCGGATGGATGAGTTCAAGAACTTCATGTTCATGTGCTGAAGTTAAACCAATTGCATAAAAGAAATTTTACATAGTTTTATTGTTTAAAATTTGGCACTTATGCAGGATTAGATTGGGGGTGGGGAAGGTTCTTAGACTCAGTGGCCTGAATTTGTCGTACATTCTTTACAGATGTAAAAAGTCTTGAGTTTCTGCATGCCTACAATTCATCATGCTACCTGCTTAACTTCATTGTATAGCAGCTATTGTGAACACATGAAAAAAGGTTTCCTCCATTTTTCCATGTCTAAACTACCATTTTAGTTCAGCTAAGGAATACTATGCTAAAGAGGGATAGCAGGCTTAAGACTTGAGTGAAACTAAGTACCTTGATGTTTAAAAAAAAGAAAAAAGGGAGCTAGATCGTTCAGCAGAGTGACATTCTTAATAATGAAACAGGACTCTTAGTCCATTTATGAAAATATGAGGTAGGTCTTTTGGACTTGGATGCTGTAGAAAATCTCTGGTGAGTAGCCATTTAATTATGAAAGCACCTAATCGTCCTAGATGCCTTACGTGTTCTACACCTGGGTGCCTAACAAAAGAGTTGACTCAGTAGAGTCAACAACAGATGCCTAGGAAGAGTATAAGACGTGTAAGTAGAAATAAGCTTTTAATCATCAGCGGTTTGCAGTTCGGGGACCTGTTGAGTCAGGTGTCCTTGGTAGGTGTTTATGAATTTGTCTGGTTTCTTTGGAATTTGAATAGTATCTGTAATGCCCTGCCAACAGGGAATGCTACTGCTCAACTATCTGTGCTAAGAATAAGTATCTTTATATGGGACCTGCCGCCTGCATGTTTAATTTTGATGTTCTCTTGCTCTTGCATCAAAAAAACCCATCATTCTCTCTTCACTTTCTCCAAGACACTTAATATATATGGACTCCTGTCATACTTCCCCTCAGTTACTTTCTCTTCAGGCCAGAGAGTCCGTATAGTTGTTCCCCTGTATGGAAGTTGTTCCAGGCTTTTTGATTATCCCTACTGCCAGCCTCGTGCACCTTAGAGTTCTGCTTGTGCGCTGCCCAGGACAACTCCTTTTTGACAGCACTGTTGTATTTTAGCCTGCTGGACATCTAGACACCAGGGGAAGAGGCTAAGTCCTCAGAAAGCTTCTGTGTTTTAGTCTGGCTTAGAGTACCCAAGCATTCATTGACAGACAGGTCAGGTGTTGACAGAGCTGCTTTTTAAAATGCACTTTCTGTAGGCAAAAGTAATGAAGATAATAGTTTCCCCCTCTTGTAAAACAGCCTACTGGAAAGAGAGACGGCTTAGTTCTACGCTTTCTTCAGCCTAGAGCCTTGCATCTCTCCAGAAGGCTCCCTAACTGCACAAATCAACCTTCACACCTCCTGTTGAATTTGGAAATTCTGTAGCAAAAAACTACAATTACTGGGACAAGAAGAAGAAGCAAGGAAGACCATAACTGTTATCTAACAGCTGGGAGACTTTTCTAGGGAAAGATATCCCTGTGTTTTAGTCCTTTCTTTAACTAGTACAGAAATTGTTGTGATAGGTGCAATCATCAAAAAAGTTCTGAGACGGCATGGTTTATATGTACACCCCTGTGTCTATATGTAGACAAAAATTAAAACAACTCACTGTTTATCTTCCTTTTTTTTAACTTTGCCTCTCTGAAGCCTGTAAGTGTCGACCTGAAATGTTCAGGGTTTTGTGAAGTCTATCGAGTTACTGTGGTGTTACTGAAAGCAATTGAAAATACATTAATATATTTTGTCTAAATTTCTGTAAATACCTGTCTCCTTGCCCCGATCTTTTAAATCTTTATATCTGTTTTAGGCTTGATTAAGCTGTCAAAATCAAAATGTCTCAGATTCAACCTTTTTAATACTGTGGCACAGGTGGATTAAGCTCTTGGATGAAAACAGGCATAGTTATTGTGAACATGCAAAAACTAACATTAGTTTTCAGTATAGCATTGTAAGTTTCATGGGAACATCGCAGCTTGGGCATGAATGATACGCTGAAGAATCAGAAGAGCTATTTAAGTATGAGGTGTATATGTCCTGGTCATTTTGAAGTCCACTGAAAAGGAAAAAAACATGTTTCGTTTGCCATTTATTAATATATGAATATAATACATATACATACAGCATACTTTTTTGAAAGCATTATTGTTTACAATTGAAAAATAAATTTGTTCTTTATTAAATTGCAAGTATCAGGGATTTGTATTTTGCCTTTTACGTCAGAAAATGTTGAAGATCAACAGAGTATCATGTTTTTCTCTTGAAGTTTCAGGAGGAATCTTTGGTGGATGACTCGCTGCTTCAAGATGATGATGAAGAGGAGGAAGATAATGAATCTCGTTCATGGAGAAGATGATTCAACTGATCAATGACCATGCTAGAACTGCACCTGTGTTGCATTAGTATTACCTAATGTACTTCTGCATCTTCGTATTAAAAGGGGTTTTGTGATGAAGTTGGATTCAAATATAGACTAAAAGCAGCTGGTCAGTTATACGTTTTGAGAGATTGATGTTTGAGTTACATTTCAGTAAATGATTGCTAAAGACATCATACTAGGAACATATGCAATGTTTTTATTACATAGTTCTACAGAAAGTTACGGAATTCTTTGGGTTCTTTGTAATTTACCGAATTGGTCAAACACAAATGACCAGAAGTTGTTATAACATAGATAATTTTTGTTCTATTCCAGATACGGAATGAAAATTTGCATTTAAAATCTTTGTGAATGTTTTCAGAAATGAATAGATAACAGTACTAAACCGAAGTCTCTAAAGTTATGTATTCATAATATTGCATAGTAGTATGCTTAGGCTTTACTATGTACTGTTTCAAATTTACTCAAAGTATGTGTATTTTTTTGAGAACTGATATTACAGGAGAAGTTTCACCTGCAGCAAATAGCGTTATTTTTAGGGTGAATTTGTTGCATTTTCCCTACCATAAAAAAGTATATTCTATGCCTAGTGAAAATAAAAAAAAAAAAAAAAAAAAACAGAAAAAAGACCGTTCCAAATGGCAACCCCCACCCCCATATTCACAAAAGGAGCTCTAATCACTGTCACTTATACTAAAATAGTATTGAATATTAAAAAAATCTCAACATAACGATGTTTCATTTACATTAACACACAGGTGTACTCTTGCATAAAAGCTTTTGGATGTCTTCTGAATTTTAAACTGATTTGAATAAAATGGTAAATAGAATAATATTCCAACAATAAGGAATTTATTCTGTATGCCTGCACTGTGCAACTGTAGAAGAAAATTTGATCCCACAAAAATACATGCAGAACTGAAATGTAATTTAGAAAAACACATTAGGTGAAGTGGAATATTTGGTAGGTATTATTCTAAAAACTTTGACTACGCACACTAATGCATCTTTTTTATTCCTGTGTTTCTATGATTACATTTTTCCATTTCAAAAGTAATACTCAGCAGATACTAAGCTCACACTACAGTGTATTTTCATCATTTTAAAATGTACATACATGAAATATTAGTAGAGTTCCTACTCTACAGAAATACTTAATCGGCTCTTTCTAGTGGGGCATTCTGTTGTGAGGTCTGAAGTTTCTCCCCTTCTTAGGAAGGGAAACTGCCTAGTCCTTTGCAGTAAAGGAGCTCTTTCACCAGAAAGACTTGTTTTTATTTCCATTTATTGGCATTCTGCTGGTCTGTTTTCAAAAGAAAATCCATTCATTAAATATTAGAGTTGTGGGTTTTGGTGGGTGGGTGTCGTGTCGTCCCTGTCCCCCCCCCCCCCCCCATCAACTCATTAATGAGTGCAGCATAAAACCACTATCTCATTTATCAAATAGATGCAGGGGATAGTACTTCAGTTAACAGTATATTTTCTGTAGTCCGTGTTTTTGGGTTTTTTGGGGGGAGGTGGGGGAGAAGTCTTATAAGTCATTTCTCTGCCCTTTTTTTTTTTTTTTTTTTTTATTACCAAAATAGGAATGGAGGAAAGTAGAAGTAGTAGTATCCCAGAGAGAAGAGCTCCGGCTGTAGGATTTTTGTTCTGTGCTTTTCAGTTATTTGAGGGCTTTTTGAGATCTGGATCCTGTTTTGGGATTTTTTTTGTTGGTTTTCTTTTTCCTATGTCCCTGTGTGTATGCATATCTTGTTGCAAAAATATGCACTTAAAATTTTTGTATAGTCTTAGTTTCACATTGAAATTTCATAATTGACTGCCATGCTTGTTACAGTAAGTTCTAAATCTTGCCATAAGGACTTGTATTTGGGAAATTGATTTCCTTTTACACTGAATTTCAGGCGAAATAAAATATTTTAAGAACCTTTTTATCCAGTGCTCTGAATGAGCTGTTCTAGTTCACTGAATTAAATACAAGCTTTCCTACTTTTCTTTTTTAATAATTTAGTACATCTGAAGGGTGCCAGACTGACAGTCCAGGAGGTGGAAGTTTTTTGTGTGTTGTCTTACAGAACAGGTACGGCACAGGAAAGGACTCTGCGTGCTGCCTTAAGGTGGTTGTGTGGCATGCTTTGTCTGGTGCTCAAACCTGCCTTTTCACTACAGTCAATCAACACAAGCTAATGACAACTATTAGTATGTTCTTTACATGGATGCATCTTACAAATCATCTGAAATTGCTGTATCATGTAATTTTTAAATTAGTTTTGCAAGTTTGCCAGCTTGTTTTGAATTCGGCCTGGTAGTGCATCCATGAAAGACTCATTTCTGAATAACTGTTTGCACCCTGGTCTACCTGTAAGGGAATGAAACCTTTTAAAATTCTTTTTACCACCTTCCTCCCCCAAACTTCCATCAATGAAAGGTGTCGGGGGTATTCTTACTGGTGTGTATTTTGTCCCCTGTTGTTACCTTGTGACACTCTGAAAGATTGAAAACCACCTGGATCAGAATGGTTTGGTTTACTCTCGCTTTAAGAAACAAACCCGAATGTTTGTTTCAGTCAAAACTAATCTGTGATTGTGTGCCATTCTGTGTAAGAGGACGGTGTCCCAGTTGCAATCTAAATGGATTCTGTACGTATTTCTGTCATGAAATTACTTTCTTGATTTGATTTCTTTTTGGCTCACTCTGTCCTTGTATTCCTTGTCTAGCTCTGCTCTCCCCTTCCTTTATTGCTACTACCTTAGCCAGTTCTTGTCTTTTCAGTTCAGTCCAGTCAGATCCTTGTTAGCATAGCCTTCAGTGAAATCTGTTGTCACCTGGAGCAGCATCCTTCCTTGTTTGAATCAACAAACCAATCATCCTGCTGACTTTCATTCCCTTCTTTACTTAGTTGATCCTTCTGAATGCATTCCCGAGTATGCCTCCACTGTGATTAGCTAAATCGTTGTATTTTTTTTAACAGTTCTGCAAATGGATTTTCCTAGTCTGAAACACCGAGAGCGGGGTTACCTTGGTTTTCCCCAGGCAGCTTTTCAAAATTTCTATGGGAAAAAAGGTAAACATTTAAGAAGGTATTTTCCAGCTAGATGCTAAAGGGCTTGAATAAGATGCGGTCTAGATGGAGATAAGGAAGAAATTAGATATAAGGAACAAAGTCTTCACTATGATGGGTGGTGAGGCACTGGAGCAGGTTGCCCAGAGAAGTTGTGAATGTCCCATCCCTGGAAGTGTGCAAGGCCAGGTTGGACGGGGCTCTGAGCAGTCTGGTCTAGTGGAAGGTGTCCCTGCCCGTGGCAGGGGGGATGGAACTAGATGACCTTTAAAGTCTCTTCCAACCCAACCCATTCTATCATTCTATGATCTGACATGCAGTTCAATGACAATATTTTAGTCAACCACATTTGGTTGAACTACAAAAAATTTTAAGTAATGGGAGTCAGTAATTCAGACTATGTTACAGGCTGTCTACAAAACAATAAAGTTAACAAGATACCACTTTGAAGCATTGCTTATGGCCAGTGCTATTTCTATTTTTTCTTCTCTTAAAACGCACTTACTTCAAATCAGAAAACCCACAGAAGAAATACAAGTTAGTTATTGGTGAAACAGAAAGGTACAGGACTTATTTACAACCAAGTCTAAGCAGATCTATTTCTTAATAGAAAAAATACCCATTGAAAAGTATTTGTATAATTCAGGGACTTAAAATAGGTTTCTGTTCTAAACCACACTCTGAAAACAGTCTCTATTCCTTGATAAGAAAAGCAGTCAAAAAATACTATCGAGGTAACTTAGGTATCTGAGAAGAGTGTAGCATGATTGTACCTAATTTAAAACATCTGTTTATTTTGTTGACCATCTACTCTGAAGAGGTCCCTCAAACCAGCTAAGCTTACTATTCTTGTGAGCCCTTGGATAACTCTTAATAACTGTACGTTTATTTGAGGTTTTTTTAGATGGAATGGACAATTTGTAATTATCAGTTGTCTCGTGAGCATAAAAGAGCACAAAAAGATGCACAAGAATTTGGTTTTGACTCAAGGAAGTGATTTTGGATGTTCCCTGTATTTTTTTAACTAATGCCTGAACTGGTAAGTCTCACCAAAAATAGATGGGGAGGGGCAGGGGATTTTTTTTTTTTCCCCCCACCAGTCAAACACTACTGTTGTACCAATACACAAACCCTTTATGTTAAAAGGGGCATAGACCTTCAATGAAGCACCTAATTTACTGTAATTCAGCATTGTTTTAATGTTGCAACTAAAAAAGATATAGTCAGATTTAATCCTACACCACTTACCTTTTATTACAATTAGCAAATTAAGTTACAGTTAACAAATTAGGATTAGAACAAATGGAACAAATAGCAGAAATTTGAGGGGTTTGTGGGAAAAAAAACTAATTGAGTTAAGTGTGAAAATCTGAACAATTTTGATTGTTCTTCGTGATCCTGTTCTGAGTGGAGCTGTTTCTTACTGTACTGGACTTATAGCACTTGATTACTTTCAAATGTACCTGTTAAGTCAGACAAACAAGTTCTTTATCAAGATTTAAAAAAAAAAAAAAAAAATCAATTATCTTTTTCAGTTGAGCCAATATAGCTGTAAACTGATCCTTGGTGAAGATGAACTCTTAGTTTTTGTGGACTCATGTAGACCTTTATAAACACAATAGTGTGCTTGTCACACAGTTGCCTAAATACTGTAGTTTTATAAAATAATTATTTCCATTTTTTACTTTAATATGTCTCTGCATGTTTTATTCTGAACCATGTTTTAAATCTGTAGATATCAAAAATACTTGCAACAAAAATAGACTTTGGTGATTTAGGTCTTTTAAATTCTCTTTAGATCTAATTGGAATGCTAATAGAGGGATTTCAAGAACATGCACAAGAAATTTGTCTTTTTTTTCCTAATGGATCATTATTTGTAAGATCCTTCTATATGTGTTAATGCTAAAGCTTATCTGAATGTCAGTACTTTGTCCATGTGAGTGAAGGTTATTTTTTTTTTTTCTTCTTACAGTAAGCTTGTAATCCCGAGACCAGTTGGTGTCTTTGAAAATCATCTCATCTGACCCTGTGCTATTTTATAATAATTTTGATGTTACAGTTTCAAGTCTTGAATTCCAAGATCCTTCCTGCTTTGTTAGCACAACAGACTAATTCAGTTTCTCACCTTTCTGTGGCGAAGACTGGAATACCACATTCAGCAAATCTGTCTGTGCTAGTTGATGAGCTGGATTTTAGTATTTCCCTGTCAGCAACTGGGAGAAAAAAATTTTGAGGCATGTAGTCTTCAAAATTAGTTTTACTGAGGAGCATCTGCAGTAGACATATTTTTTTATTTTGACCTTTGGGATGCAGAGAAGGTAAAATTGTCTTTTTACCCTTTTACACTATGTTACTCTTCTATGTTGCAGTTTCACATAAGATTTTTGGATAGTAATTTGATGGGTAAGTCAGATCTTTTTATATCATCTGGCATATACTTTTCTTTAAAAACGAAGGGGGGGAAAAAAAGCAAACTGGTATACAGTTCCTCCTGACAAGCTATGGAGGTTATTTGAAATCAGAAATGTTATTTACAGGCCTCAAAACTCAAACAGTGCAGACGACCATTTGCTAAAGAACGCCTTCTGCTTCTTAGGCTTAATGTTCTTCTAAATGCAAAGGAAAAAAGAAACACTAACTTCTCCAAAATGTTTTCCTAATGATCTGCAGCTAGACAGAAAATTTCTCAGCTCTAAGGCATACTAACTCTTCTCTCGACGCTATACAATAATTTGTTCTCTAGGGAAATGAGAGAAGTTTCTTAGGTTTTAAAGGTCATAATTTATTCTTCATCTTGCATGGAATTTTGTGTGATAAAGATGTTTGAGCCAAAATTTTTCCTTGTTGTAGAGAAAACAGAGACTTCACAAAAAGTATGTTGATCTATGCACGTAAAAATCTGTATTCTTTTGCCAAAATCGTGTGCATGTTGCTAATGCATATACGGTGTAGGTGAGATCTACAGAAGCACAGAAATGCCTTTAGGGTACAAGAACTCTCTTTTTACAGAGCTTCCCAGCTTTGCAGGACTCTGCTGCATAAAAGCTGAGAGAATTGACCTTTCCATTAAAGTACCTTGTTTTTAACGTGAAGAAATGTTCTTCCTCACATTTGCAAACTGTCCTTTCCCTGCTTAAAAAAAAGGCAGTTCTGATTTTGTGGAATTTTTTTTTTTTTCTTGAGATAAAGCCTGTAGTTTCTCTTTCGACTGCTAGAGGGCACTATGGCTGCACAAGTGAAACACAGTAACTGGAAGTAATTTGCTCCCATTTCAACGCTTCTGTTGTATTTTTCCTGTTTCAGTTCTCATACTAATATTTGCATTTCTTGCAGAAACGTGTACACATCTCTACCATGTCAGCAGAAATTCTATTTGTGTGAACTGAAACAAAGTATTTCTCTTTGGATTTGGGTACCAATGATAAAACATGACTCCAGGTGTTTAAATCTGAATAAAACAGAAAAACATTTCTGTGTTGCAAGAGGCATATATCCATCTCCTTTTCTGCTCTAGGAGTTGAATTAGTCTTTGATAGATTACAGTTGAAGTTACAGAAAACTTTGGGTAGCTACATCCTGTTTGTCAAAGCTTTTCATAAAAATTAATCTTTTAAGCATGTGTTTATGCCCTAGAATAGGGGATATGCAGTGAATGGAAAGCTAAAACTTACTTCTGGAAAGTGGGGGGGCAGAAGTGGCAGATGGTATTACATTTTTATATAAACTACAAAAGAAATTGCCAGCCTAACGTGGTATGAAGAAATTTCACCACTGTAGCCAGTTATCTTTGCTTTATGGTAGACTCATGTTAAATACATCAAAGAATTACTACTGTAGCTCCACCAACTGGTGCAGTGTAACTACACGAAACAATTTTTCGACTACGATATGGAATACTCGTTCATGCTGGTACTTCCGATATACTGTCTGTTGCTGTCTTGCCCGAGTGCACTGGGAAGCTACTGGTAGCCCATGCGTCTCTACACTTGGAACTCTGAATGTCCAATGTCCATGCACACAAATTACGTTTAGGCCAACAACATGACTCATTCTGTGTTGTGTTCTTTTCCCTTTCAGTCATTAGTGTGATATCAGAAAGTGCCGAAGTATCACAAATTTTGTTACGTTCCTCCTAACTCACAAATTCAGCTACGTGGAGATTATTATATGTTCTTTTTTCTTGCAAAATGGCAGCTGTATCGTCACCTATGGATAGACATCGTAAAATGCTGGAAGACTTCTAAGAAGTCTGTATCTTTGAGTTCACTTAAAGATGGAAACCTTGCTTGCCAGAAGTGATTGTGAGAAGAGAGATTCTTGTTGAAAAAATTACTTGTTTTTTTTAATCGCAGTTACCTGTTTTCATTCAGATCTGATAAATGATTAACCTTTACCTACTGCTGCTCTCAGAGAGGTATTTGATAATGTTTAAAATGTGCTATTTCTACCAGTTTGGTAGCAAATAGAAGAGACATACTATCTTCATATGTATTTTGATACAATTTTTAATAATATTTTTCCATCTACATTCTCTGTGGTAATATTTTACCTTAGAAAACAGAGAAGAGTGGTGGGATACTATTTATTTATTTATTTGCAAAGTTCTACAATCTTAACCTTTCTCATTGCTGCTGTTTTCAAAATTCCCCCATAGGCTGTACCATCCTTCATGTATAAGGCAAAAAAAGTTGTGTAAGGATAAGTATAACTGCAAGTTTTATCAAGAACACAAAAATAGAAATACCCAGTAAGCAGCAAGTGAGCAGGTTTAGAAAACTTTGCTGCAGTATAGAATTGTGCGGTACAGATGTTCACAAAGGTGGATTTTCTATACCTGAGTAATTGAAATCTTGACTGTCTTTCAAACAAATTCTTACAGTGAAGGGAAATGTTACCTGCTCATACCTGAAAACTTTGCTTCCATGCATTATTCCAGTGATTGAATGGGCCTGGATATGGAACCATAACTGCTCATCTACTGGAACACCTTTTAAATGGGTTAATCTTTCTACAGAGAGAATAGAAAACTTCTTTTGCAGCTGTATCCAGGAGTACTTATTCAGTATCTTTGGGGGGGGGAAGAAATCTGTCAACTTTTAAAATACTAAGTCAATAATTAGTGAATATTTGTTTCCAATACTCAGGGATCTGAACGCTGGAAGTCCTACAAGCTACTTCCGTTGGGTTTTTTTGCTGTGATAAAATTTCATCAGTTAGTTTGCAGAACTACCTTTTGGAATCTGAAAAAAGCATTTTCTGATTTTAGAGTTTGGAACTCTTTGTTCCCAGAAGCAACATCCTGTACATAGTGTATTTAGATGTATTATTGTGATGTAGCCAAATTTATGTGTGAGAGTATTCTGTTACTGAAAAATGTGAGATTAAAGAGCAAAGAGCAATAGTAGTAGCCTTTATGATGGAAGAAGCTGAGAGATGGTTAATGTGCAAAGTGCTGGTCAGCAGACTGCTTGCCTGACCTGAATTACAGAATAATTTTTCTACTAGAAATTATGTGAGGATATTGGCAGTATAGCAGAATGAAACTGAGCACTTTTTTCTGTCGGTATCTAGTGAAAAATTAAGGAACGTAAGTCACCATTAGACCTTGTTAACTTTTAACAGGTTAATGCTGTCTGTATTTGCAGTTTTGTATTGGTGAACTTCCTACAATATTATTTGTATGTTTTCACTAAATGTATGGTTTCATAACTTTAATAATAAAATAATTTAAAATATATTAGTTTATTCAGTTTGTGTTGAACTGTCTCTAAACATCCTTTCAAGTGAGTTTAAAGTAAGTGCTATTTCTTTTCCATCCTCGTTTACTGTAATGCCTCCTGTACTGAAAATACTGTTGTACTTTCTCTTGTACTGAAGACAGCTTGCCAGGAAAAACACTGAAGAAATAGCTTTGTATTAGGGGAATAAGTTATAGAAACTGGAATCTGAAATAATAAAAAGATTAACCAGTAACATTCACTACACTGCCATTTTTAAGATGGCAGTATATCATGCTACAATACTATCTGTAGATAAGCTTTTGTTAAACTTTTAAAGTAATTTGAGTAGGTAATTACTCGTGTTTTAGTAGTCTAAAGCAGGATTGATGGCAGCTTGATTGGCTGTAACAGTTACTAAAGTTCACATTTTATGACCTCCTTAAAAATATTAATTTAGAAGCTTATGAATTACTCTCTGGAGTCACCCTGAATTAACAAATAGTGAGCTATCTTTTAGCTTTTGAATCTTTTTGTTATTAATTTCTCCCCACTACTGAACTTCGCAGTGTTTTTCAAGAACTCATTTTCTAGATAGAGCAGGAGTAACTCTTTCATGGCCAGGACTAAGTTGCACAAAATGTTCTCATAAATGGTCTTGTTCCATGCCAGCATTAAAGACGACCCTGGTTGGTCGCTCCTGCCCATCCTTTGTGCTTGACAGAGCAGTTACTTGTGTGATAATGTAGTAATTGTGGAGTTGGGCTGTGCTTTTAAAAATGGGGTAGTCCAACTGAATTACCTTCCTAATCTACTTCACCAGATGGCTGAAAAGACATTAGTGTTGGGGGATGCTGGGATCAGTAGAGTTCTTCATCCCACACGTCTGGTTCAACCTGAGCTACTTTCATTGGAAACACTGGCACCACTGTGCTGTTCTCAGTTATGCGTGTTTGGCTTCAACTCCTGATTTTCTCTTCCCCCAGTTTACAGGAGCCAGGACAAAACATTTAACAAAGCATTTAGTGAGCAAAATGTGGAAGCTGAAGCGCTTCCACAGAAGATCAGAAGAGCAACTGAGAACAGAAGCATCACACTAGCACAGGCTCCTCAGAAACACAAGGCATGCTGTGCTTCAACAGTGACCTGCTAAACTGAAAGCTGCATGGCCCTGCATTTGAGCTGACCCTCTGTACCCATTTGGAAGTCAGTAAAAAGGTAGTCTTAATAGCCTTATAAACAGGGACTTTGCTGTGGGAGCTATGGCTCCTTTTAGCGTATCCTTCAGTGGTTTGGGTGGGGTGGGGTGGGAAAGGCATTCTTGATGAGTTGAGGATCGCTTCCAAAGGAGCTGTGAGAAGCCTTGGCAGAATTTTGTCAGACCTTTGGGACCTTCTCTTAGTGTATTGTGGGTATAGTAGTTTTGTGTCAAAGGCTGTGTGATTCATGTGTCAGTGCAGTGCTAATGCAGTAGCAGCAAGCTACTTAGGAGATGCTTCCTCCTCCACATCACCCTTGTGCAGCGGGGCCACGGTGCCTGCACTTTCGCTTCCTAGGAGAACTCGGGTTTGCCAGCTGGGTAAAACAGCTCTGAAGCTAGGCTGCAGCGGGAAGAGATCATTGCCTCTAATGGATCTGTGTAGACAAGCGAAACCATTGGAAGAGAACGTAGACAATTCTGATGGTGTTTAGAGACCTTAGCCAGTCAGGAAACCAAGCAGGTGGGAAAAGAGTGGAGTAAGTATAGGTATAGTGTACCATGTGCTATAGGACTTGCAGTTAGGTTACAGTGTCAAGGCTGGTTTTGTTAAAGTTTGTTGGGTGTTGGTGAAATAAACTACCAATATTAAATTGTTAGAAGGAGGTGCTGAGGCAGATGGAAGCTGAGGTTCCAAGTTTTTGGCCAAACAATTGGTTATGTGCATGTTTCCTTTCTTGCAATCTGCCCACTGTCTGCCACACCTGTGGGCAGCCCAGTTCGTTGCAGAAGAGGAAAGACTTGCTATAAAAGATTTGGGAAATACTGCTAAATCCACAAAATTGGGCAAGGGAAATACTGATTCTCTGCCTTGTGCTTTCACAGAGACTTCCATATGGAATTTTAAAATAGCATCCGAGATACCTAACAGTTTAGCGAAACCTTACTTTAGTGGTGCCTTCTGGATGGCTTAGGGATCGCAGAATTCAGTGTTCCTTATGAATCCCTATGGAGTATGTTGTGTTGTCGGTCAGTTGCTGTTTTGAAAGACTACTGTCCCTTTCCAGCCAGTGTTTGTGTGTTCAAGCCTGTTTGTCCAAGTTAGGTTAGCTTACACAGTCAAGTAATGGATCTTTGCTGTTATTTAAACTGTTTGACCCTGTTGCCTGAGTGAGCAAGTTAGGAAGCAGTTACATGAGCAACTTAGCATGCAGATCATAATTTCAGATGGAAAAATGAATGATGATGAGCTATTGTAGTATAGGAATATCGGATCCTCTTTGGTCATCGTGGCTGCAGAATACGCTGGAAGGTACGGGTCTAAACTCTTCCAGTTACATTAACAGGAGCTTGTGTCAATTGAACCTTTAGAAGTGGACACTTTTGCAGTGCAAAGCATTTCAGTGCCTTACTCCTTTCAGATATCTCTCCAGCTGTCCAAACAATCAATGGTCCTGTCTTGCCCTTCTTTTTCTGAACAGATTGGGAACTCATCTGACCATTTGAAGTGTTAGGAGCCATACCAAGTACTGTCTTATCTGAGAGAGGTTGTGTATGCTTTGATGACTGCTTTCTAAAATCAGGTAATCAAAAGCATTCAAAATGAAAATATTAATATGAAAGGAAAGGTACACTGTAGTCTTACATCTTTGCTGGGGTCCAAAAATCACAATGAAAAGTAATTTTCTACTTTCATCACCATGGATCCACTGGTCAATTTAAAGAGTTCTCAAAGCTGACAGTAGCACATGTGCAAATCTCTAAAATGTACCCAAATACCATATATACTCACAAAAATACTCATTGCCTTTTGAAGAACTCAGCAGTTTGTTTCCTTCCAAATGTCCAAACAAAAAATTAGTAGTCTTCCCTAGCCACTCTGTTTAGTATTATTTAGTGGTTATGGGAATAATGTGTTAGGAACCCTCAGTATGAATTCTGTAATTTTGGTTACAAGGATACCAAACGAAATTCTAAATTCTGTGGGTATTTCGGGTCCTTCTGAATTTTACACCAAATGTTTATGGGACAAAGGACAAACAGTTGCATACAACTTGCACTTCTACCCCAACGATCGAATGGTGGGAAAAGCCTGTCAATGTTCTTGCAACACCAGCTGCTCCTGCGTGTAGCACCTTGCCTGAAGATTTTGCAAGGTGGTAGACTGTGGTGGCTTCTGAATGCCTTGATGTCATGCAGTCATGCTGTGGTTTAGTCTGCTGCCTATCCGGCACTATCACATTTCAGCATGTCTTTGTAGCTTTTGCTTTTAGCAGAACTCACTGGAGACATAGGTTATTTCACTGTCTTGTTCCCTGTCTGAATGTTGGTACTCAGCCTCTTAGTCTACATCAATACTAGTAAATTAAACATGGCTGGGTCTGTTCTCTGATGCTGAGGCCAACTAGCACAGAACAACTCTCGTACGCACTATTAGGCTTCAAAACAGGACAACCACATCCGCATTCTCTGCTGGGAATGGTCTCTGGCTTGGGATAGCTGATCCGGGTCTCTGCGGTGCTAAGGCCTAACAATTTAGTAGTACCGACAATAAAGTTCTCGTGCCTGTGATATGTGCTGGACCTGTTTGTTTTACTAATTCAGATGTGGTCCGAGTTGTGCAGTATCTTTAAATGCAAGCTTTGTCCAACAGCAGCAGGTAATGGGGTCTAGTTCCACTGGTAGACAAAGGGGCCTGGAGGATGATCTGTTCTTTGAAATGGCAGTGACAGTTGACAACACTGGTCTGCAAGGAATCCATCCTCTCTAGCGATAAATGTCACTAGCTAAAAGAGAGAAAGGGTGCTTTTAAAAAAAATCCTAATACTTTTGCTAACATACAAATAAATGGCAATTAGCAATCAAAAATTTATAGACTATAGTAACTACTGGATTTAATGAGAAGTGTAAAATACATGATGGTCTTGTGAGATACAGAGTTAGAAGGAACCTTATTAAAGAAAACGAATAAAAATCTTAAAGATGAAATACACATAAGCCGTTATATTCAAACGTCCCTGTCATTAGTAAGGTTTGGAGGTCTCTTGAACTATCCACTAAGTATTATCAGCCATCTTAAAAATTAACCTAGCAATAACGCAATGCTGTACTCAAAGGGGCAAGCTGTGATACTTTTCTGGCAAGCCTACCTATAGAAGTGCAGTTTCCTATAAACTGACAAAGAGGGAGCTGTCCGCAGATAACTTGTCCTTTAGCCCTTCGTATGTAAGTATGCTTTCTAGCACAATACATCACCTTAATTATTATACCTTCTGCAGCAAGATAGAATTCTCTGACCAGATATTTTTTGTTGCCAAATTACTTGCACGTACGTTGTGAAAATATTTTCTGTGTCTGTAGCTGTATTTCAACAGCTACGCTCCCATCTGTCAAAGTAGGGTGAATGCTTTAATTGCTTAATCAGCTTTCCAGGTCTCCCATGCAGGCACAAAAACACCACAGTGAATTGTATAGTTATGTGGTGGTGCATAAGCGATTATTAGAGGTAGTTTTCCCAACTTTTGTATTCTAGTAGGCGACAAGCGTGCTGGATTTAGTGAGATTATAAGCACGGTTATTTACTAGCAGAAGCTGATGTTTTTCTCCCCTCTATTTTTACATTTGAGGAAGAAGTACAATTTATGTTCTGGGCATCATTTTGTGGAAGTTCTAAATCACTTCATGAGGCTTTCAGCCTGGCTTATGTCATTTATCCCTCAGCACTCAGTCCATTTAATCCAGGCCTCTCAGCTGTACAGACCTAGCTCCTGTTGTGAGTGATCGGCCTGCTTGAGTGCTCCCAGCTTCTCCTGTCACATCACATTTGCATAAAAGAGGACGGATAACCAAATTTGAGCACACAAATGAAAATGCTAAGCGCTGAACCTGTCACAGTTGTTGTTCAACTAATTGTGAAAAATTTGATTTGATGGCTTTTCACTGTTTATCATGTGGACCCCCTTCTCAAATTTGCCTTGGCTTCTGCTTCTGTACATGTAGCTTTTAAACTCTCTACACAAGCAGCCCACCCTGGGGATTACTTACCTCTCCTACCAGCTTTTAATGTTGGCTCATCTACTTGACTAAATTAGGCCACCATGGCAAACAAACACATAATTAAAAACCTGGGAAAGACAACTGCAGTTGCACTTCTTAAATTGATTTTGCAGTCTATTACTGGTATATGCCTTTGCATTTTGCCATTTTATCTTGTCCTCCTATAAACCCTGAAAATGTCTTTGCTTTTGATTATATATAGGAGCAACATATATTACTTCAAAATGAAGACAAAAATTTTCTTCTCAAAAGGGAATAGTAAATAAAAACACATTCTTATTTCTGAGGACTTTGTGGCAGCCTATTACAGAGGTGCTGTATTCATTTGAAATTAAGATCCATTTTTGAACTGGCATTGAAAGCTCATGGATTGTATTGTTCAAATTACTGTGATTTTTCACAATTCTGGGTTTTGGCCTAGCTTTCCAAATGTACTTACAACTGCGGTCATACTTCTGTTTCAGATCACCTTCTCTTATCTGTATAATTTACACATCACTTCTTATAATGTGACCAAAAGGGCACCAATTAAAACAGTTGAAGGTCATGTTGCTTTTTTTTGAGGGGAAAGGAGGTTCAGTCAAACAATTATCTACACAAATATGCAAAAAAATTCATCTACATATCCAAATCATCCATCCCTTTGGTATCGATGTTGGTTATACTCTGAATGCCCATAACTATCATCATTTAAGAAAGTGGATGATAACATGGACATAGCGGACACAAATCTATAAAGACCTTTGAAAGCTTCTAAAAACAACCTGATAAGAAAAGGTGGTATTTAGACACATACAAATAATTGATATTTTTCTGGCAGAACTAAAATATCAAAATAGTTGTTTTCAAATGAAGAAAATAATTTGTCAGCAGTTATGACTGAAATACTGTTTAAAAATAAAATTGAAAACTTTTTGCTTAAAATGCTTTTTAATTTCATTTCATTCTGTTGGTGAAGGGGGAAAAGTCCCTGAAGTCAAATGCAGTTCACTGCTAACAGCGGTAGTAATGTGGCATAATCCCCTTCATAAACTGATCAAGACCTGTCTTAAAACTGTAGGATATTTTCATCTGTTTCTCTGGTAAGGTTGTTTAAAAAAAAAATAAAAAGCATATTTTTTCTGATTATTAAGAACTATATAATCTGTAGCCTAAACTGATTTACATCCAGGTTAACTGTGGTTAGCTATCCTTTATTTTAAATAGCTTTTCTCCCTTCCTGATGTTTACTTCCTTGATACGTTTGTGAACAGCTGTCATGTCGTCGCCACCTTCATTTTACTAGGCTAAACAGGCTGAACTGTTAAAGGGCTTTGACAGACAAAGTCTGATGTATTTAACTGCAACAATTTAAGATACTAACGTTCACAGCTCAGTGTGTTGGAGATCACTGTCCTTTATTTTGCCATTACATTTTGTTCTTTCCTCATTTTTATTACTGAATTCTACTGGCTTTAAAAATGCGGCGGGAGAAATAGCTCATGCTCACTACATTTTGTTTGTTTGTGATCACTGGAATACTGTTTCCTTTTTCACATCCTTCCTTCACATCATACTACTTTATTTCCTTCCTTATTAGTAGCTTTCCAAAATTGTCCTCCTTTCCTGCCCTCTTTCTCAAGTTTGCCAAAGAATTACGTTACATACACAAATCATATTTGCAGAATAAAGTATTTGGAAAAGAGGCTAGAGACATATTTGGAAGAGACTATTCATTAGCATGTCAGGCCCACAGCATCAAATGGAGAAGTAATGGAAATTAAAGAAATGAGTTAGTTAAAAAAAAAAACCTATTCTGTACTTGACAAACTGCAGCTACATTGCCAACAGGCTCGATTCTGAAAATTTGAAGTAGCAGCTCTTGGTCCGGACCAAAAATGTGGCCTGAGGATTTCCAGAATGTTGTTACATCTTTTACATTACTTTGAGTAACCTTCAACAAGATGTTCCATAGTGAATCTAATATTCCCTCCCAGCTTCTCCCACTTGCTAAATACCTCTTGATAGCTGAAATGTCCTGAGATATCTTTGTGATCAAAGAGGCAGAAGATTTACCTACTCATGAAAATAGGTACCATTTTCAAAACCCATTTTCTTCATCTAAAGAGAGCAATAAAAATTTCCTTAGTTACCCTGTTCTTCAACAGTGGGGTTAATATCTATCGATAAACTGTTATCTCTTCTTACCATGCAATGATTTGATCTGGAAATCTCGTAGATAAGTTAAAGTTGGTAGAACAGAATTAAATATTTAGGCTCGTGCACCATATTGTTCTTAGGGAGATCCATGTTTATGGATAAGATCCTGTCCTCTGCTTTTTCTCAGATTTTAACAAGAAAGCAAGACACGAATTTCTTGCTTTGGTTCTAATTTAACCATACAGGAATGTGGAAATTTTATTGTTCAATCCTGGAATTTTTTCATTCATTAAAAAAAAATCCTCATCCCTTGTTTTACTTCCTTTGCCTCTCAACTTAGTTATGTCTTTTGTTAGATTTATTCTGAAGTAGTGCAAGAAAAGGAGAATGGAAAAGAATGACTACAACAGCCACAAAACAAAATATCAGCTCTCAGGGTAAGTTTTGCAGTCAAAATATTTGTGACAGTAGAACTTAAATGTTCATTCATTAAAAAAAAATCCTCATCCCTTGTTTTACTTCCTTTGCCTCTCAACTTAGTTATGTCTTTTGTTAGATTTATTCTGAAGTAGTGCAAGAAAAGGAGAATGGAAAAGAATGACTACAACAGCCACAAAACAAAATATCAGCTCTCAGGGTAAGTTTTGCAGTCAAAATATTTGTGACAGTAGAACTTAAATGGCAGTTTCTGAAAAGGCAAATTAGATTTTAAACTTTCTTCCATAAGTTTATCTGTCTCCTAAGTAAACGTGAATGCCTGATTTATAATTTCAGAAACTACATTACAAAATTTCTTCAAGTTCTGTATCCTTCAATATCCTTATCAATAAAATGTTTTGCTAGGCAAGTCAGAGAAACACAACAGAGCGAGGGCAAGAAATGTGTTTAAAATTTTGAACAAGTATTAATGGAAAATGTTTTGCCATATTCCCTCAGCTCTAATAAAATGTACACTTTCCATTTATCATTCAACTAGATATCTATTGATGTTTGATTAAAAACAATCTCCCCTGCTTCTGTAAGTACCTTCGTGTAATTCATGGGGATTTTCTCATTTTCCCAGGTCCGCTTGGGCAAATAAAGGTTTCTCCTTAGCTCGGTCTCTTAGGTTGGATGTTAGAATAAACAAACTTCCATTAACTTGCTTTTTGTTTTGCTTTAGATTGCAAGTAACTTCATCAGCATGTAAGAGAGACAACTGCTCCATCTCTCCCTATATATTCTATTATACAAAGCTGACCCCCTTCCCATGAGCTTAGCTCTTGACTATAGCTAAATGCAAAAGAATAAGCACAAACAGAAAGATTAGCAGGTTACACATACACATCTCCATGGTCTGTGGGTATATGCAAAGAAAGAGATACGTTAAATTGGCTGCTCTTTTTATATAAAAAAGAAAAAACGTATTTACCCTATGGGTAAAGTGTGTGTTGACCTACTGTATTACAGTATAAGCATGAACAAGGTTACTTTTTCCCCCTTTCTGCTAAATAATAAGGCAACTCATGCTGAGGGTGCACTTAAACTATACCTATAACTCTCAGAAATTCATAGATCGTAAGGCCAAATGGGACCATTATGATCATCTTGCCTGACCTCCTCTATAGCACAAGCCATAGGGTTTCGACAACATAACAGTATTTGTAATTTCATATGCATTACAGTGCTATTTATAGGATATATATTGTATTGAAATGGCAGAATATTCATTGCTCTGAAATTCTGCTAGATAATTTTACTACTGTAGTGGCACCTACAGCATTCTCAGTTGGTACATATTAATAATAAAAAAAATTCAAACAATTTCAAGTAATTTGCTAAAAATATGACTACATCTAATAAATTTGCTTGGGACAACAGCTGCAAAACCATATGTTTAATATAAAAATACAGTTGATGCAAAATAATCCAAGTAATTTATTAATTACCAAGTACTGTAGAATCTGAAGTCTAAGAAAAGAAAAATTATGACTAGCCGGTCCATTGCACTGGCTGGAGTATTTGAGCAAGAAAAGAGAAAAGTAAAACAAAATTTGCGTGCCTTTCACAAGGCTTACTCTTGTCCTGCGCTAAAGCTCTTTTTCCTTTGGGCTGATACCAAGAACTGTGGTGCTCGATTTTCATTTTCATGGAACCGTTGCTATAAACGACTGCTACAAATGGGAACTGATTTTAAATGGTGACTAGAGCAAAAGCAGACATCTGCACTGTTACACATGTAAAGCAAACTGCATCCCCTGCCTCGCTTTGTAAAACTGTCACCCTTTCTTTATATGAGGAAGTATATTTAAAATTAATATTTCCCCATTTTAAAAAATAAAATCATTAGTCCTCAAGTTTCATTTCCTACCTCTCTGAAAACCAGAAAATGTTCTCTGCATTTTCTATAGGAGTGACTAATGAAATGTACTACATTGAACAGTCCTAAAGGTCCCAATCAAACCAAACCAGCTTCACTGCTCAAATCTTGGAAACAGATAATATGCCTGATTTTTAAAGATAAGAATCCAGATATCACCCATGTTTGTATTTGCTGCTGGGAAGGGAGCAATAAAAGGGCAATTAGCATTTCTACTGATCATTGGTTAAAATGATTTAACCCGCCTTTTAGCAAAGTAATAAAGATCCTTGAAGTAATTACATCATTTTGTTAAACGCTAAGAATGATGAGATAAAACAGGATGGATATCATTGGTCAAAGATGTTT
Source organism: Aptenodytes forsteri (assembly GCF_000699145.1). NCBI lineage: Eukaryota > Metazoa > Chordata > Aves > Sphenisciformes > Spheniscidae > Aptenodytes > Aptenodytes forsteri. Next base: position 6,026,774 of record NW_008795495.1, on the reverse strand, counting down.
ATCTGTGCATATTAAAAGCTTTTAAACATGCTCTTGTAGAAAAGCCTCTGCCATTCAGATCAGTCCCTTCTTCTCCCAGTCTTCTCTAAAATTATACAGATTTAAAGACTTATACAAACAACGATGCCTTAAAAAAAGCAGATAGAAAACTAAACATATCACTTAACAGAAACTTTTGGGAATTAGTTATCAGTAAAATAACCTGATTTTGTAAAATCTGAAATGCTTTGTTCAGAGAGTCTCCCTGCTGTGCAGAAGCTTTGACAAACTCTTGTGACAAGTGCAGGAGGAGGGCTGTGTCTCGAGGTTTGTGTTTTGATCCATTCACTAGTAAATTCTCCGAGAGCCTAGATAATTACAACATTTAGCTAAAAAAGGTTAGTTTAAAAGCAATTTTTAAAGATATTTCAATGGAGGCAAAGAGAGCGGGGATGAAGAGACCAATTAACCAATTTTTCTTGGCCTTTCTCTCACGGGCAGACACATTCTGTACAAACCCCTGTTTTGATGTATTATTTTAATTAATCCCGGTCTTTTGATTTCTGCAAAAAGAAGGTTAGCAAATGTAACAATGCTCGAGAGTTTCTTTATCGTAAAAGACACATAATTTCAAGCATTTAATAAGGTAGATTTATTCTGGGTAGTTTAGTTTGCACATTCACTCAAACAGCCCTCCCCAAAGACAACATTAAAAATGTGATTAGTTAGCTGCCATCAATAACACAAAATAGGAAAACACTCTCTGAAGGGACAGCTTTGTGGAGGGCACTGCACAGTGTGTAGTAAAAATATATGGCCTAATAAGTTTACATTTGCAGGCTCATTTGTTAAAACTCTTGAATTTCTAATTTGTGTCGGAAAGATAAATGGATGGGGCCTCAGTAAAGTGTGAGATTAATACTGATGGATGGGGATTCAGATTTTTGCTAGCCTCTTACTTCTGTACAACCCAGTAGGCAGTTTATGGGGAAAACCAAATGTAAATAAAAAAGAGGACATTATTTACCTTGGTCAAGGCCAATTACCAGTTATATTGTTCTTTTCAACTTTATTGTTTGGATCTAAATTATCCTCATCTAATTATTGTTTAATGCATTTTGGTAATCAAGCCCTTACAAAGTGTAATTAGATGCTAAAAAGGACAGGCACCCGATGGTTACTTTGAAACACTGCAAATAGTCAAATGGTAGAAATGGAGGCCGCTGGGACCTTTAGGGGTGTAAGGTGGAAGAAGAAGAATAAAACATATTATACAATAAAAACTGCCTTATACCTGAATCAAAATACTCACATAAAATTGAAATGAGCTGAGGTTAATACAAATAATAAAATAAGTGGGATCTGCATGTACCATACACAGTTGATTTCAACAGTCTGCTTTCCACATGCAGTGCCAGAACAACGCTATCGGTGTGCTGTAAAGAGACAGACAATAGAGGTGACACTGGTATTTCTTACCTGTCTGGCAGAAGGTACCTCTGAACTTGGATAAACTTTACCAACTTAGAGAAAAAAGTTCTTACGTTCTAATAAAGTAAGTTGCCAGATACCTTTTCAAACTAAAATACTAACATAGATGTGTGTCCTGGTTTCTGCTGGGGTAGAGTAAGTTTCTTTCTAGTTAGCTGGTACAGTGCTGTGTTCTGGATTTAGGATGAGAATAATGTTGATAATACAGGGAGGTTTTGGTTATTGCTGAGCAGTGCTTACACAGAGTCAAGGCCTTTTCTGCTTCTCACCCCACCCCACCAGTGAGAAGGCTGGAGGTGCACAAGAAGCTGGGAGGGGACACAGCCGGGACAGCTGACCCCAACTGACCAAAGGGATATTCCATACCATATGACGTCATGCTCAGCATATGAACTCAGGAAAAGCTGGCCAGAGGCCCGCTGCTCGGGAACTGTCTGGGCATTGGTCAGCAGGTGGTGAGCAATTGCATTGTGCATCACTTGCTTTGTATATTCTTTTATCATTATTATTATTATTTTCCCTTTCTTTTCTGCCCCATTAAGTTGTCTTTATCTCAACCCATGAGTTTTACCTTTTTTTGGGGGGGTTCTCTCCCCCATCCCGCTGGGGGGGGAGTGAGCAAACAGCTGTGTGGTGTTTAGCTGTCTGCTGGGTTAAACCACAATAACGTGGCAGAAAGGCAGGCATTACTACTTTTTTTTATTAAAAAAGGGACACTTCAACATGAACGAACAAAACAAAGGTCACTGCTGTTACGCTTCCGTATGTATAGTACTTTTAGATTGAAGCTGATTCAGAACTCTTCAACGTTTGTAAAACTACCTATGTTGAAATGTCAGTACAGGTTCGTAAGGGTTGCCGAATCTGGCAGCCCTGTGGAGACGAGGCTGCCACAGCTTCAGGCGCCCAGCTCTGACCAGTGGCGAGGCTGGGGATGTATTCTCAGTAGGCATGTACACAAATGCATGTATACAATACATGTATATAAATACCTGTCCAGCTGCACAAATCAACACAGGCAGACACATGTGAACACAAACGGCACTCATGGCTTCATCTTGTTCTCCTCTCTGGCTGATCGGGATGAAGGCCCATTTGTAGGAAAAATACAGGTATATATGCAATGTGGCTCTCTCCAGTAACTGGGCTCCAGCATACAGCCTGTTTGGTAACTGCCCCTGGATCCTTTTGTCTCCAGGTGCCTCGTGCACACCCACACGCAGGTCTCTCAGCCAACCCCCAAGCCCCAAGATCTCTCCAGCAGTTGGATGGGACTCTCCTGGTGCTTCCAGTAGCCAGCTTTTCCCATGGTCTTACCCTCAGACACCCCCTGGCTCCTGGACCACTTTGCCTACTCACCAGTTACTTCCTCCCCTGCACATCCTCCAGTAAGTCCCGTGCAATCCCAAAACACTCTTCCCTTGCACCCCATAACATGTCCTGTGCTCCTAGGCAGTGACGCCCCTCAGTCCAAAAGATGCTCTGGAGAGCTGCTCCCCTTGACTCGTGGTGATGGGTTTCACTCCTGGGGCTGACATCTCTCCTGTGATGGGCCTGGAAGTCGCTGGGCAGGATTTTAGCTGGGTTACCCCTCCTGCCATTGCTCATCTGTGCACTTTTGTGTGTGTGGAGATGAGGTTTTTACCACATCACCTAACAGAGACTAATACCTTCATGAGCTATGTACTTAATGAATTTGAACAGCCATCTTTAAAGAAGCAGGCAGAGATAGAGCCAGGATTTGCAGGGAAAACCATTGTCCTGGAAAAAAGGGGACAGTATCAAAATTGTCTGTTTAAGCAGCTGCAACTTAAAATGTGGTTGCAGTCAGAAAAGTGACTTACATCTATTTTTTCTTTTACAGATGTGTAACAGAATGGATGTTTTCTTGTCTTGAGGTACTTCCTCCAATACCGGTGGCATTTCATTATTTTTTAGTCTGTGTTGCAAAATACATATAATTACGAAACTTGAAGGCAGGTGCTTCTTTAGCTTCACCATCATCCATTGCAATTTAGGTTGAATTATTACTGTAGGAACTTCAGCCTGTAGCCTTACTCCACAGATACATGGTTCAGGGTATCAGTGCTCTGTGAACCGTAAGAATCAAATCCCAGGTCTAGCTTGGTTGCTTCCATTGAAGGAGGGAGTTCATTTTCTTCATAGCAGCCCATGTGGTGCTGTGTTTTAGATTTGTGACCAAAACAGTGTTGACAACTCACCAATGTTTTAGCTGTTGCTGAACAGTGCTTGCACAGCTTCAAGGCCTTCTCTGTTTCTCGCTGTGGCCCCCCCCAACCCCACCAGCGAGTAGGCTGGGGGTGGGCAAGAGACTGGGAGGGGACACAGCCGGGACAGCTGACCCCAACTGGCCAAAGGGGTATTTGATACACTATGTGATGTCGTGCTCAGCAATAAAACTGGGGGAGTAGTCTCTCCAAGGTTGCTCAGAGACTGGCTGGGCATCAGTCTGCTGCTGCGAGGTGATGAATGATTGCCTTTGCATCACTTGTTTTGTTTTGGGTTTTTTTTTTCTTCACTTATTAAACTGTCTTTATCTCGACCCATGGATTTTCTCTAGTTTTTGCTCTCCCAGTTCTCTCCCCCATCCCACTGCAGGGTGAGCGAGCAAGCAAGCACCTGGTGGGTGCTTAGCTGCACCATAATAGGTATGTCAACATATTGCCAAAATAAAAATAAAGCTGAAAAATATGTCCTATATGGACAGATGTAAGCAGTTTTTAGTTTAGTAAAAAAAAAAAGAAGGTGGAGTAGTGACTTGACACATTCTACGTAAAGAGAAAGCTCTTCAAACCCTGTGGGGAAATTTTAACAAGGGTAAACCTTAACAAGGGTAATTTAGATGATGATTCACTGTTGTGTGACATTCTTAAATTAAGATTTGATGTCTTCTTAAAAACAATGCTCAGCCAATTCTCTGTTGAGTGAACGTCCATGTCCATATGCCGCCACTCTTGCACACAAGCGTTTTCATCTCCTGAGCCTGGAGTTTTGGAATAACCTACCTCTCTGTGTGTTTTGCACTGAGGACCTAAAAGGGCAGGATGCACCTTCTTCCTGCAACTCTTTTCTAAATGCTGTGCTGTAATTCAACCATAAATTACTGCACATGATGCAGAAATTACTGACTGAAGTTCTACAGCCACTATTATGACTGAGGTCAGAATAGACGTTCTCATTGGCTCTTACACCTTTGCAAACTCTGAATCTGTTAAAACAGATACTTATGTCTCTCATACTCAGATTGTAACAAGAAAACTGGCAGCTGTTGTTATTAAACAAGCTTAGCTCTGGTTTCTGTACAACTTATGCACTGGTATGAGTACATGTTTAAATGCATGTTTACTTGAAAAAGTCACAGAACAATCATGATGTTAATGTCAGAACAGCCCTTTTGTTGTGAATAAAGCTATTACCTTATTTTTAACTGACTGCAGCTCTACATTCTGGCTAGATAAAAGATCCATTTGTATTACAGAAGCTCACGGCTTGAAATTTGAATTTCATCACTGGAAGCAATTACAGTATCAGTGCAGTCTCTGCATGTAATCCCTCATTTAGTAATTTAATTAAAAACAAGTAGTACCATGAGCACCAGAACTAATGAAGCTTAGTTTCCAATAGAACCATGGCGCATGGTTGATTGAAGCTACAAGGAAGCTTCAGTGCGAGTTCCTCTTCTGCTTCCATCATTTCAGAAAATGTCTAACTTCTGCTTCAAAATCGTTAAACATTTTGTATCTCCACTGCTCTTGATACAGTTCAGAGTTGCAAGAAGGAAGCAAGTTTGGTCGGGGCAGTCATGGCAAGAAAAGGCTTCTCAGAAAAAAACTGGGCACCCGAAAACCCGAGAACCTCTACTTCAGCATGGCTGCTTGCTTCTGAGGGAGAAACAGTGTATTTGTGGGCTAACTGTGCAAAATCTGGGACATGGCTGACAAAGGATAATGAAACAGTAGCAGGGAAATTCACAGACCAAAACATGCTATTATACTTACATTTCTATAAAAGTAGAATCATAGAATCATAGAATCATTGAGGTTGGAAAAGACCTCTAAGATCATCGAGTCCAACCGTCAACCCAACACCACCATGCCCACTAAACCATGTCCCTAAGCGCCTCATCTACACGTCTTTTAAAT
>NW_008795495.1:5973807-6020312 GCF_000699145.1 Aptenodytes forsteri | reverse complement strand
GGGCAGCTTTCCAGCCACTCTTCCCCAAGCCTGTAGCGCTGCATGGGGTTGTTGTGGCCGAAGTGCAGGACCCGGCACTTGGCCTTGTTGAACCTCATACAGTTGGCCTGGGCCCATCGGTCCAAAGTAAATGACAAATCGAGCGTATTTCTTCCTTTTTTCTCCCCCCATTAAGTTTTGAGCTTTCAATCTTCCTATATTGGAAAGAACAGGTAGGAGAGGAAAGAGTTCAACAGGCTGAAAACACGGGAAATTTAAGAAGAGGTTTATTGCAAGTCTGAGTCGGCAGACCTTCGACATCGACTACGTGCTATGCCCAGTTCCTAGCTTCTTAAAGTGAAAATGATGCACGCACTAGCATATTCTCTTATGAATAAAATTAAATGTCCTCATTTCCTCTGTTGAGCAGTCAATATCTGTAATTTCTCAGAGTTTGGGAGATTTATCAAAAATAACTATATTTCTGCACACTGTAAACTGTCTAACTCTTTTTAGTGTTTAAATGCGCAGCAGCCTGATTCTTTTGAAATTAATCCCTGCTTAATTTGAGAGAAGTGAAAGCAAAAATCGTCTGTGTCTGTATATGTGAGCACACTGTTTTTGTCACATACCTAGCTAAGAAATTTACTTTAAAACAATAACTAATACCATCTCTAGGATGGTATTATACATCTTTAGATTTAATTCACTGGTGCTGAATTGTCTCAACACTTAGAACAGGAAGATTATCAGTTCATTTATTTACAATTATTTTATTTACAAAGGGAAAATATATACAAAAATGTGGACAGAAGCCTGGCTACTTAAAGTTAGAACTGACTTAGTTACTTTTAAAACATTCATTCATGGCCTTTTTTTTAAATGAGTAATGCTTGGTGCTTTGCTTTGGCACGAAAGATTCTATACAAGAAAAAATGCAGGAAAAAAATTTGTGACGATAATCAAACAGGTTGAGCTTGGATCACTGTAGGCCATTCAGCTTGAGGTTTCTCTTGAAGAATGGCTGAGGTGGAACGTGAGTAATAAAGAATGGAAGTGTAATAGCAAAGTTGATTTCAGATGTTCTTGTGATTTTATGGAAAATGCATTTTATTGTGTAATGAAGGTGTTGCTCTTCTGACCAGAGCAAAAGTTCAGCGAAGGTTGTTCTGAACTGTGGTGGCAGTTGGGTTTCTGCGCGGCGCTCAAATGGACACCGGGTGATGTTGTGATGAAAAAGCCTGCACTTTGCAGGATCAATACAGAGCCAGCGGTGAATGGATTGGAAACTGGACAGTTGCTCTTAATAAAAATTGTCAAAATTGAGGGTGTAACATGTAAGACAAAAAAGACATAGGCTTGGCATGGGTCTGCATGGGTCCAGCTTGCAAGAGAGAATGCATCCATTAAATATGACAAAGGGGGAAGCTTTGGGGAGTTAAGCTATACAATGTACTGAATGCAAGTTTTCAGTGCAATGTTTCAGCCACATTGAAACACACCTCCCTGTCACATACACATTGGACGTGTATTCAAACCAGAGACACCATACCATAGCTTCTAGGATGTGATGTGGCAGCTGGTACAGTGTGTTTGGTTCTGGTGTCTCCATCCCTGAAGGACGTTAGAAAAAAAGAGGTAGCTCAACATGCATCTGCCTGTTTATATACCGGATCTTACCGAGAACCAGCCATCCGATCCATGTTAGAGAAATTGCTGGTATCAAGGGTTGCCAGAACAAAACAATGTGAATATTTACTAGTGGGAAAAAGTACAAACACTCTAGAAACACAAGAAGTGACAACAGCTTGAAATTAAGTGTAAAATAGTTACCAATTTAAACCTTAAATTTAGAGAGAAAACTGTTGGTGCTTTTTTGTTTGGTTTAAATCTAGTGCTAATGAATCTTTTATTCTAGACACTTGAGATAATGGTTACTAATTACAGAGTTTTATTTGGAGATGCCTCCAAAAATGTTTCACTTTATAATCTCTTGAGACAATTGCTTCTGGTAAACTTTTATTGATGATAGCACATTGGGACCAGAACTACACATCCACTAAGTCTGTTGTTTTGTAATGTAATTACGACTCTTGAAAAAATAATTGAAATGACGTTCGCATTGATACCCACGTTCAGAAAGGCATACATTTGAGTCCATATGTATTCAACAAAGGATGTAGGCTCATCTTTAACATTGTACATGGATTTTAACACCTTTTGATTTCACCAAGATTTAGACAGATTTTTGAGTGCTTTGCTGGTAAAAGCCTTACGATAAGCTTTCTTTCTAGCACTAACAATATCACAAATGTTGCATTTTCAATCTATTAACCACATTTAATAACAAGTTTTAGTGATGGTGAATGCATGTTTTCAGATCTGACAAGGCAGAATTCTGTATCCCTCATTCTGTATACATCATTCCAGTCTTGCTTGCATAGTTTTTAGAAATTGTTTATTAAAATGAATTCTCTACCTGTTCTCTGTGTGACTGATCAAAAATACAGTTCTTCAGATTAGCTTGAAAGAAACAAATTGTATTTTGTATTACATCATTTTAAAATTCCCTAAACTATCTATAACAGCAAGCTGTTTAAATGGGATACCAGAGATAAAGAGGATCTGGTTTTCCATGAAATAAAATCGTTGACATTGTTATGAATTATTTCTATACCACTTTATTGAAGGAAACCACAGTGCACCAAGACATTCAACTGTGGAAAAAAATAGCCGCCCTATCCTTACAATTCAGATGAAGTCATATATATAAAATTCACCACACACCAGGCTATGTCAAGAGTGAGATTATAATTAATAATTTTTGCCCAAGTCAACAGAAAACTATTTAAAAAATAAAATTATTCAGAAATAAAACCACCCTCTTCCTTGGTTTCTTCTTTTGTTAACACCCACTGTTTTGAGTGAGGAGTGAGATTATAATTAATAATTTTTGCCCAAGTCAACAGAAAACTATTTAAAATTATTCAGAAATAAAACCCACCCTCTTCCTTGGTTTCTTCTTTTGTTGGCACCCACTGTTCGCAGTGACAGAATGAAACGTTTTCACAACCTTCTCCAGATGTCATCCATACTGAGAGGTTCAGCTCTGGTAGTACTTTTAAGTACTCCACTCTTCCACTTCTATGCTCCAGTATAATTTTAGTTCTGTTTTCTCCCACGCACTGTTCAGCACTCACTTGGGGTCAAGGAGCTCGGCTGTTTAGTCCTGTACAGCATGAGCCTCTGCAATAAAACCAGTAACAACCACAGCCTTTCAAGAAATTGCAACGCCAGTAGAAACTCATGTAATGCCATTGCAATTCGCAAGAAAGAATGGTTTCTAGAGAGCCGGTAAACTGGGCTGCGTATTCCCAAAGTTCATTAGTTTCCTAGCTACCTCTGTACACAGAATAGGTGAGTACGTATGCCCTATTTATAGAGACCTCTGGCTGCAGAAGCTCAACCCTTTTGTGAAGCCTGAATACGGCTTGAGGAGACCTGCTTTAGGCTCCCGTTTTAAAAGCGTATCACTGTATGTAGCTTCAGAGTCGAATCAGAAATGTGTGATGAGGGGCTGTAGGTTCATGAGTTTCAGCAACAGAAGGGGCAGGAGGGGGCACGTACAACGACCCTGGCTTTCCTGCATGCCTGAATGGCGTGTTAGATAAAAGGTGGGTATGCTCAAAAGTTAAACCGATTAAGTAGCAGAACGGAGACTGGCTGGTTACATTGTTCTTCATGAATTTTATGCAGAACAGGTATAAGTTCTGTAATGAATCCATGTGCAATTGCTTTCAACTCTTCTCCAAGCGGATGACATTCCTGTGTATGTTCATCCACATTTGCAGCTCAGATGGATCACTGCGTTTGACATTTCAAAGACTAAAAATGATCTAAAAAATAAACACGCTGCAATAATTTTGAAGGCTGATCAGCCTTTTAATGTGGTGTCAGTTGACTGTTATTTTGTAAATTAGGCAGCGATTTGATTCTTTATCAATTTTTAGTGGTGTTTAACATCACCTAGCTCATGAAGAAAGCAGCATCGGTAGCCTGAAATGTAATGAAGCTTTTATCTACTTGAGAAACAATGACAAGTCTTTTAAAAAATTTGGGATGACTTAAGTACTCATGAAAGAGATGCTGATGGCATTAGCTAACACAGATACCATGCCAGCGTGCCTTGTGAGCTTCCAGGCACAGCTCTGACAAGTCCCCTCCGTCTGCTGGCAGCAGTTTTAGTAAGGGGCATTTGCTCAAACAGTGAGTCTTGTGAAAAAGGGGAAACTGGAACCAAAAAGGTGATACTGATACAGAGTTCCCCTGGATTTGGGACTTAGTTCCTTTTCTTCAGGTCTCCAGTAATGGAAAGTGCACTCCCAACACACTGAACAGGGAACTACTTTTGGTGGTTTCAGTAGAGGGCAACTCCTTAAGTCCCAGTTTTGAGGACTGAGTATAATTTTATTAGTGTGACTCAGCCACTGTTACCAGTAGTCAGAATTGAAGCAGGTGTTTTTTTTTTCTTTTGAGGCTTTACACAATGTAATAGAATTTTTAAAGGATTTTTTTGATTTTGGAGGGGTTCCAGATCCTAATACAAAAACATGTGAGGCATAATGCAGTAGATTTATTTACAGAAAAAAGTTTGCCTAGAAAGGGAGTGATAAGACATTGTAAAGACTTCTGCAGAAGACCTTCACTCACAGAGATATTGAATGCTTCAGTCCAAGCTACCCTGGCACTTCTGTTGATTACTTCTAAGTGATTTTGTCAGTGGCAGAACCAACTTCATGCAGAGCTTTCAGTACAATACATTAGTAGTGAAATTGCTGTCAACATATTTTTCTTTCCAATCTTACTTTCTTGGAGGTAAAGAGTGTGTTTTAGATTAATTTAATTTACCATTAAATTTATCATTTAAATTACTTGACCATAGGAGAACTGTTTTGCAGGAGGCAGCTGGGTCTGTGGTACTGTGGAAACAATCTGGGTTACCTGAATTGATTATAATTTAAAACAGAAAAGGTGGTTTTGAGGTCTCTGGAATGGACAAGCAAATAGAATATGGATTTTATTAGAAATATAGTGCACAGTCTACTCTGCATGTAAGTTATAGGCGATGATGTGGTTGAATATTCTGCAGTAAAATGGTTAATGCCAGCCATCACCAAGTGAGTTAGCTTTTCCAAAAATACAAGCTGATAATCCTCCTTATTTTTACAATATTATCCCGGAAATGGGAAGTTTAAACCCTTTATGCTTGTGCTGTCAAAATGGTTTCATGGCCTGTCTTTCAGCCTTCGAGTTCTACTTTAAGACAGAAAAGTCTTGTATGAGTTCTTACCATACTGGGTAGCAGTCATCTGAACAAGTCAACTGAACCAAAACAGGTTTTCTGAACCAAAAACTTCCCATGTATTTGATGGAGACATTTAGGTGCATTTAGGACATGATACAAAAAAGGAAGGTTCTGGCCTCTCTTATACCCCTGTGAACCCTACAAAAAAGGAAGGTTCTGGCCTCTCTTACACCCCTGTGTAAGAGCAATTCTACTGAGATCCATCAGGGATGAGGAGGCAACTCTATGAAGGTCAGTAACTCCAGGACTCTCAGTCTGGATTGACAGTGGCATACCCGATTCTAGTCCAGCATGTGTACTTTGGGTACTTTGGGTAAGCTCAAATGCTGGGGCAATGGTTTGCTCATTGTGTGTATAATTCTTAAAAGTGCTAGCAAATGGTCTCAAATGTACTTTCTCCTTAAAATGGTGGAATAATTACCTGCAAGTAGTGAATATTAGGAAGTATATGAGCAGCAAATAATTTACTACTGGTATTATCTAATAATTATCTCTAGATGAAATTGCAAGACTGCAGTGTTTTTAGAGCCCATTTGTGACCCATAAAATATGGGTTAAAACCTCACATTCCACCACTTGCTTTTGCAATTATTACTGCAAATGGTGGGAAAGTACAAAGAAATCACCAGGAGAAGAGATCTTTAAACTACTATCATTTCTAAAACTAATCAAAGAGATAGAAGGACTTGCAAAAAAACTTGATACTTATCTCATTTTATTCACCAGCAAGACAACGTAAATGTAACTTGTAGTGGTAGCAATCTCTTTTTCCAAATCAATCTCCTTCTGTCTAAATGATAAGGAAAAGATCCTTCATCTTTACTTTTCAATCATAATATAAGAGGCAAAAAGGCAGGGTCTAAGCTCACATTTAGAATGGAAATTAGAAGACCAAAGCAAGGACCAAAACAGGATAACACTGCCTTCTAGAAGTGTATCAGGGTAACTTCTGAAGGAAAAAAAAAATAACTAAGCATCAGCCTTGTCATAAAATAAGTTTAGCTCATAATAAAGGTACCCAAGAGATTACAATAGTTTCTTCTATACAAAGAAAGAAGCAAAAAGAAAGCTTTCCCACATGAAAAATGGGGGCAACCCCCCCAAAAGAACAGGTTTAATGTGGAGCTTGTCAAATTCATGACAGAGACAATGTGTGCTACCCCATCACCCTTGGTAATATTGAACTGGATTGGAAAATCAGGAAGACCCTATTAGTCCTACATTTTCGTAATGACAATAAATCCTACAGTCAAGGAATATTACATTTTTTTGTGGCTAAACCGAGATGAGTCATTTTATCTCATGCTCAGGACAATAACGACAAACAGGAAACTACATCAGTAGCAGTCCCTCCTACAAGGGATTTTTATGCTCTTGGATAACTCACACAGGGTAAAACCCAGAGAACGTAGCTTGGGAGTCAAGATAGGATCAAGTCAAAATATAAGAGCTCAATTCTTCTGCCCTATTTCTGAGGCTAATGTTCACTGGATTCAGTAAGATTCAGATAAGCTCTCTCTCTAGATATCAGGCCCACAATCAACTTTAAATACAAGATGGGCCGCAGGCAAAGCATGGGAGAGAGCTGTCTGAAACCATGAAGAAAATGTGTAAATACACAAGTAAAAGGCTTTAATCTAAGAGGCACGTTGACTTCAACTTAGTAATAGCTTCACAACCTCTGATGACTGGAAACAAAAGGCTATCACCAAACTGTTTATGTAAAAACCAAACCAAACCCAGGCGAAACCAAACCAACACCCTCCCCTCCCCCGCCTCCCCAACGCACCTAACAGAGTGACAATAAACGAGCTGTTTTATGGCAGACGCCTACACCTTCATGGAAGCTAAGTGCAGCTTCTCTTGCCGTACTGCATTCCTATCACTAAGTGGCAGTATGTTAAAGTATATATACGGACAGCACCACTAATAAGAGCTTGCAAAGCCCATTCATCTTTCCCGTAACCTAAAATGGCTACATGCCAACGTCATGCCTTTCACCGACTCCACAGAAAACTACTGACCTATTGATTTAAGAAAAAGTTTCCCATGTCTCCACCTTTTGAGATCAAAAGTAGTTAGAAGAAACTGGCTAGGTAGCATAGCAACTTTGCAAATGGATCCATGCTTCTTTCTTTTTCCTCTAAGTCCTTCCATATAAGTCAGTATAAGTTTTAATACAAAGACCTGTATTTTGGATTAGTATCCAGAGCAACCCCTTGGTTTTAATGTTCCTGCGATAGCTTGATCTCTCACAAGAAATTCTGGAAGAGGAGTTAACAGAAAGGACCAAAACAGTAGAAGCATTGAAATTACTTCTTGGAAGTAACTCTACCATCTGTTAACCTTAGTGGGAGTGTATTTCATGATAGGATCCCAAGTTACTCGTGAGGATGAGCCAGGTAGACTCACTGGAGACCTACTGAATTTCTGGAGCAGTTGCTTCTGCGGAAGGGTTTTGTGCTAACCTGCATGAGAAACCATCTCCTCCAGGCTTTTGTGAAAACATATGCCTGCAGCACACAACCACCATTTTGATGGTAAAGTATATAGGGATAGGTACAAGCAGAGTGGCATATTATGATTTCTTTTTTTTTTTCAAATGCACCTGATCAAATCACCTAATGAAGGGGCCCAGGCGTCACTGAAATATCCTTGAGTTCTCCGCAGTTTTTCATTTGATCCTATCTCTAACTCCTTTCTTTAAACCTCTTTGGTTTGAGACATAGCTCAAAGGAAGAAAGCACTTTTGTTGTATAGTTCAGCGTAACAAGCAAGTTTGGCAGATTAACACCCGTCTGCAGCACTAGATACCAGGAGCGATGGATACAGTGTCTTCAGTGAGGAATTTTGCCAGGCAGTGAGGAAGAAGGAAGCAGAAAGGAGAAGAAAGGAAGTGGGATGCCACAGCTGTGTTTGAGCCATTGAAGAAGCATGAGCAGGCATCTCAGGCATGTCACCTGCAGCATCACACATGCTTTACAAAGACCCATGTTGGGGTAGACCTGCCCAAAATACGCACATTGCAATACACACTATCCGTAGTGTCATTAATTACTCCATTACTCCTCAAAACATAAAAGCAGTGATATTACCCAATTAAACTACGTAGAAAAAAAATCCGTAGTGTCATTAATTACTCCATTACTCTTCAAAACATAAAAGCGGTGATATTACCCAATTAAACTACGTAGGAAAAAAAAGGAGATGAGATCAGGGATCCCTTGTCTCTGACACTGTTGTGATACAAGTGCAATGAAAACACGACTTCACTGTCCATTCACCATGGTCCTTGACTGCTGGTCCTCTAAAGAGAATTCGTGCTGCCTCATGCTTTGAAAATTACTTGCCAGTGGTAATTTGCTAGCATTTCTTAACTTTTCCCATCCATAGCTTCAACAGGATAGGAAAAACTCCCAATTAAGCTTTCTGAATAAAATATAAACATTTAAAAGCAACGCTACTCAAGCACTACTGAAACCTGAAACAGTACACACAAGAGAAAACTGCTGCTCTTTGTTTGCAAGCTAAAGTGCCAGTTGGCTGATCATGTTTTGCATTGAGGAGAGAGCGAGGGAGGGAGGGAGGGAGGGAGCCTGAGATGGATAACTGGGGCTTACTAGTCACCCTCTTCCACCCTCATCTCCTACAATGCCTTTTCATCTTTCCCTGTCCGATCTGGCTCTCACAAGAAGAATAATTTCTAGGATGTCTCTAACAGTTTCAATGAGTCCCACAGCTATCAGGCACAAATTCCCACTATGATGGTAATGTTACGACGCTATGTTTTTCTCCACACTCACTTGGGGAAAGGTAAGGAAGGGAAATGGAGAAGATCCTTCCTCTAGAAATGATGCTGCCTTGTCCATCTGTGTAAGAGGACATAGGGACCCTGCAGCATGCCCTTGTATGAAATCTCTATGGCAGGAAGGTATCCTGATCCCCCAGAGACTCCAACTGCTCCAACATGGCATGGGAGAGAGGAAAAACTGTCTAGAAACCTGCATCCATAGTTGAGGTTCTTTTGTTCTTTTGGGGGGAGGGTTTGGGGTTTTGGATTTTTTTTCGGATTTAGATGTCATTTTTCCACTGAAGTTTTGGAATGAGCTGAGAACCACAAGGTTGGCAATACCAAGGAAGTCTTGCAAATACTTGGGGAGAAAAAAAGCCTGAAAATATTAGAATATCTAGTTAATTTCCAAAATTTTTGATTTATTACAATCTTATTGATACTCGAACTCTCAACCTTTCAGATCAACAAAAGACAAACATAATTATTTTCTTCAGCCTGAAATACTATAATTTATCTGGTTTCCTAAGGATATAGAGCTCACATGGTAGTGCTCTGTGATCATCTATGTATGTATATGTTGTCACACATGTATACGTATGTATCTGTCATTCTCACCATAACAATTTCAAATATGTTATCCAGTTTTAACTCCATTTGATAAGGTGCTACATTTTTATGAGTTTTGTAGAAGTGGTTACAGAAATAGGTAGGAGCTCCTATTCCTGCCCCAGAGGAGAGAAAGGTTGCAATGCAAGCACTGACACTACAAACAATTCACACGGGAGGTGAGCCTAAAGATGTAAATTCATAATAAATGAGGTATCATCTATTATGCTGATGGAAAAATCTACCTGTTTTTGGAACTGCCAGAAAGCCAATAGGTTAGTTCTTTGAGAAACCAGTCTTGGCTATAAAGGTACCCTGAGACCTTTTCATCTTTCCTGGACATGGCTTTTTCCCATGTAGAGCACCTTGAATTTTACCTGGGTTTGGCTTCCTTTTTGGACCAGAAAGGTGTCCTTTAACACAGAAAAAAAATCCCACTAGCCATGTTGAAGGGCTCACTTCTTCCATATTCCCCTAAGACCCTGTCTTTTATTCCAGTTCAACTCCCAGATAAACTTCTCCCTCAACAGGCTTACTGATCTGCCAAATGAATAGAATAAAATTCAAAGAATAATAGTTCCTGCCGGAGGACTTCCAGTTTGGATCTCTGCCTCCCACTTTAATTTTCCCTTTACCCGTAGCATTGGTTTAAACATGCTTCCTAGATATAAATGTTTCCATACTCCGTGTCTGCATGAACACCACGACTAGAATGCTGACTATGTTTCCCCATGGCCGCACCTCAGCAGAGAGCAGCTGATGCTTCACACCAGGGTGTTCTTGAATGCAGAAAGAAGCCTCATGGTACTAAAATAAATAGTTTATTTGGGGGATGAGGGACAGCCTCTGACCACAGATCTCTGGCTAAAAGGTTTCAGTACGCTGTCTTGAGAGAGAAATTGTCTTCCCTTGTAATTCTGACATTTCTTCTAGTCCCTTTGCTTCACATGCTGTTCTCTCCTTCTAATAGTTGACCTTTTCTCTTCCCATTCACCTCTCTACTTAACAAGTCTCTCTCCCTCCCTCTCGCCACCAAAGGATCTGCTGCCACTTGGCAAACCGCTCGCCATCAAAGCTGTGCGTGTGATTTAGGGAGGTCTGATTTCCAGCTCCATGAGGTCAGCACAGACCCATTCAATATTCTTCAGATACCAAGCTGGCTTACTCTTCTGCATGGAGCTGGCAGAGAGATGTTCCCTCCCTCTTCTCTTCATTTTATGTGCACATTAAAAGTATCCATGACCAAATCAAAAATTGTGCAGCTGTTTCAATAGCTGCAAAACTGCTTAGAACAGGGAGCCCAGAGTATAGAGAAAGAGACCTTTGTGAATTGAACACTCTCTGAACTAACTTGTTTGTGAAAACCCATGTATAATTAAAGTCTCTCTTGTTAGTGAATGGAGCCATACTTAAATACACACAATGTATATCTTTATTTCCAGCTCGAATCTTTTTCGGGACATTTTCCAGCAATGTGTATTATGTGGCTTCAGCAACTGCGGTGCATCATCATCATCATCATTCAAACAGTGGAGCTCTCTGCTACATTATGAGCATCTTTCCCCTAAAATACTTTTTGATGGACTACAGTATAGCCAGTCTAGACCTGAACTGCATAATAAATGGATGCTATGATTCCTCTAATGGCAAGGTCCTTTCCCCCACTGCAAATGGAGATGTAATTCAGATGCACGCTATCTTACCCTTTGCATGCTGAGAGACAAAATAAACAGCAACATTCATTTGTCTTTTTCCATTTCCCTTACCAAAAAGTCAACTTCCAAAGAAAATGTTTACCAAAACATTTCCCTGAACAATCTGAATAATATTTTAATGGACCACTTACTTAGTTAGTATCTAATTAAATTTTGCATCATGAAGAGCATATTCAAATCACTGTGGTATTGTGAATAAGGATTCAATAAAAAATACAGGATAAAAGAAATCTGCAAAATAACCACCATTAAACTAATGAGTAAAAATTCAGCAGCTATAATAAAATCCACCAGAGAACAAATAAACTGCAAACAACCATATTACCAAACAATATTAGTCAGGTTTTATCTTGTTCCCTCATGCATCCCTGCACAGAACAGGAAAAAAATAAATGCTCGGAGGAGAACATTTTGACAGAAGTAAGGGCCAAACACACATACAGAGAGATGCAGTAAACGCTAGCAGCTGCATGGCTTAAGGTACCAAATAGTATGAAATCTCTTAATTAAAAAATGAATTAATTGTTGTGAGTATATTTCTCTTGACAGAGAGAGAATTGCATTCTGCAGAATGCAATTATTAACACATTTAAAAAATAAGCTCTCTGACAGTTATACCTGTAATATAAGGGCATAATATTAAGAACAAGGAGGCAAGCAATCAGTCTTCCTCTTTCACTTGAACTTGGGCTTATCACGCCCCACCTGGATCCTATAAATATTTTCCTAAAGGTTGCTTGGTTTCTGCACTGCTCCACGACCCAGTTCAGCAATACATATCCATAATACTAAGCTTGAGCTGCTCCACTGAAATCAATACTCACGTGCCTAAGTGCTTCGCTATAAAAGGGAGTGGATGGTTATAAGGCCGTTGCCCTGTCACTCCGTATAGAGTGATTTCCCCGCTGTGCAGTACAACTCTGTAAATGTAATCTGTTCAGTATACCAAATAAATATCTCTATTGGAACATTCCACCTAGGGCTTATTTGTGACATGTGTGAATGTTATTTATTAGAAAATTTAAACATTATTGCGGCCAATTAGAAAAGCACTTTTTATTACTTGCAGCCTTTGCTGCTGCCAGTGCCCCATGTCCTCCTCGACACCGCCATTATATACTGGCTCACTTAAAAGGTGCGGTGAGCAAGTGTGCCCAGCTCTGCAAAGGCATTCTGTAATCTGAATTCCAGGCATGTCAACAGTCTGATTTCAGCTGTGCTGCTTATGCTTAAAATCAAGCAGGCATGAACACAACTATTTGCAGGATCCAAATTTCTACGGATTCATAAATGAGGAGTTCAACCAGAATAAGAGAGGGGTTCACTCCTCTGAGCTTTTGTTCCAACTAAAGGACATGTTTCTGGAAGAGTAACCTCCTGTCCTCCATATTGCCAATTTTTGGGATGCTTTCCAGTCCAATTCCTCTTGGCCCATGTTTGGGCAAAATGCAGAATACAGGTAACAGAAACCTCTCCATGTATATTGGTTTGCTGCAGGTAAAGCGGTACTTGCTGAAGAATTTCACTTATGTTGCTGTTTGTCTGAGCTTTCTTTAAATGTCTGCTCCTTGAAGAAATAGGGGAGGCTGCCAATTTGTGAATACCTTGTTGTAAAGTCCCATAAAGAACTGCAGATCAATCCTACGATTTAAATACGCAGAACATATATTTTGTTTTGCATATCTAACTTTTAACCACAGAAGTACACATAACAAGTGAATTTACATGGTGGGTTTCTTAGAAAACTTTTCAAAATCAAGTAATTTGGATGAACACTTGACCTAAAGAAGATTATTTTCATACCATCTTCACCCATATTTATAGTCTCCTCTGAAAGGGTGTTTTGATAGCAAAATGTAGACTGCTTTGACTCCAGCTATCAGCCCACAAAATCAAAAGTTTTTATTTGGTGAACTTGTGTGTATTTGAATCGCAGGCTCTACCTACAGAACTTGTAGAAACAGAGTATTGAAAAGAGTCTGCTTAGCACAGACACTTAACTTTTTGCCTGAAACCTCAATATGACTTATTCCTACAGCCATAGACACTTAATTTCCCAATAAAGTCAATGGAAGGGTGGAGATGTTTTCAAAGGAACCCAAAGGAAAGAACCTTAAATTTATCTAAATTTGGACATAATCTCCTGCTTCTTGAGACCTTGAAAGACATCCACTGCTTTCCACTGAGGAAACAGTGGACCCAACTGTTCCGGGGGACTGGGAACAGCTACCTCACTTAAGAGGACTGCTTTGCTCTGCACCTTAAAATTAAGTCAAGTCTAGGTTAATCCTGCCTCAGGATCCGAGTTAGGCACTGAGCAGTTTGCTCCTGCCCGTTCGTTGAAGCCTCTGTCCTCTGTGCCTGATGCTGGCCAAGGGGTTAAATTTAGTCTGGGGAGCTAAAAAGTAGGAAAAGGATTACTATGGATACACCCAGACTGATTGATCACATCTGCTTGTTTGCAAGGCTAAATATCTACATTAGTTTGTTCAGAAACAATTTTGCTTGATAATACAGAACAGGATATACTGCATATAAGAGAAAGACCTTCTAACTAGAAGTGTTTTCTATTGGTGACAAACTTAACAGGAAAAGGAAAATAAACATAGCTGAAAGCATATAAATATATGCCATAAAATACATATGAAGAGACATATATACATATACATACACGTATTTCTATAAGAGAAAAGAATGACGGATGAATGCTCATCATTCTCAAATTCTGAATTCATACTACCTTTAGTTATTTTGCATGTGTTTTCTTTAGTTTTCTTTTTTTTTAAAGAAGAAGACTTATTTAACTTAAATTTAACTGTTTTTCAATTGAATTTCCTGATTTCATTTTCCGTGAAACATACTATACTAATTTGAATCACAACTGTGTTATTTTTGTTATAATTTGTCCACATACCTCTGAAACCACTCCCCAGCAGTGCTGAGCAAGGGCAGAGGCAATGTTATAAACCTTTGTATATTATTTTTCATTAATTATTTTCAAGACACGTAGGTCTCATTCTTCAAGCATTCTCCTGACCTGTTACTTAGCAGTAAACAAGGGTGAAGAAAGAAAGGAGAGCTGGTGAGCTTTGGTAGGATATATTGGCAGAAAAGATGTTCCTTCTTTACTTAGTAACCTGACATTTAGGACATGCCAGGATATAGGAGCCCTAGCCACACTCTTCTGTGTGACGATATTTGACTATCAGTCTCCCATTGCCCCAGGCATTGGCTTGACAGTGCAATGGTACCAGGTTCTCAGTTTGTCTTAAGATGCTGTTTCTTTTTGTATAACTATTAAATATTAATGTGAGAAGGGGCTGGTGTCCAGATCTCTCACACTCTGGATGCATGCCCTAATCAATAGGTTACCATAAAAAAGGACAAAGACTCTTTCTCTGCAAATCTACCTTTTCATGTCCTTGTTTTTCTCCTAAGCTCCTAAAATCAAGGTATTTTATTGTATTCAGCATAAAATAAAAAAGAGTTCTTACACTTTTCTTTAATGGAAAACTTAAATTAAACTTCAAACTTAGTTTCATCTAAACTTTTATTCCTGTCACTACAAAGAGCCTCTCCTCGCCCCCTACCTCAAATCAGGGCCAACTCAAGACTAGAGAGTAGACACAAACAGAATGGGAAATGAGGGGCAGCAGCATGAACGAAGCGGCCGTGAACAGAGCTCCTGCCCAGACTTATGTCTGTATGTATGATATTTCCTAATTAAAAAGTACAGTTTTTATCATCTGTGCCACTCATAGTAAGGGAAATGTTACACTGCCATTGACTTAATGGGAACTGACACAAGAAGGGATTGCTATCGCCGTCGCGAGAGCGAAGCATCCTTTGATGAGGTCTACAAACAACCTCGGTTGAATATTCTTCTCAAGTAAACTCTGTTCCCAGGTGAAGTAGGCTGGAATATATCCCTGTGTCAACATGGCTGTTCCACTTTTGCTCTAACTTTCAAAAAAAACATTCAGTCTTTAGGCCAAAGTCAAGCACAAATAGTATCTGCCAAAAATCAAACCGGTGGAAAGAGTTCTGGACAACAGTAAAAGAAAGGGCCAGAATTGCCACCATGTTTTAACCAATGCTGTAATAAACACTCTCTATGTCTACAGTAAAACACTAGGAAATGACTACGTTTAAAAAGTATGCGTATATGACATTTTCATGTGAAAACAACTTAAAAATTCAGGACCTTGAGTTCTCCCTCTCTTAAGAACATTCTCTCTGTTAGGCCTTATGGTACACTAGTACGAGATGGCACTCGTGACTATGCCAAGCAATGGCAGTTATTTAAAAATAAATAAATAAAATAACTGCCCTTAAACACTTTTGCAGTGCATGCATTTGGCTACCTTTGCCATTATCATGTTAGATTTTGTATATGCATGTATAGAACAAGAACAGAACTGTTACATTAGTAATCCTCTCTGGTTCATTTCTTTAATTATTTGCTGCTCCACCCCTCTTATGTTTTATGCATTCAGCTGGAGAAGTTTTCCACAAGGTATGCCCTTGGGCATGTCACCCATTTTCAATGGATTTTAATCTCTGCAAATTTCCTTCCCCCCACTCCCCACCCAAAAAAAAAAAAAAGAAGAGTGTAAAGACATAGTGATAAGTGCAATTTTGACTGTGGAGCCCTAGTCTCATATGAAATCTGAAATTGTCCAAAGCAGGTGAAGGGTAACAAAAAGATTTCTTTAATCAAAATAATTCTTACCATACAGCCACCATTAAAGTAGAGACATTGAATTGTCTCTAAAGAGCTGTTTGAGAGAAAAGCTGTTGAGAGGAGGATGTCAGATATTCCAGCAGGGTCTCAAAGTTCTTATTATAACCTCACTAACCCACAGAGAGTATAATCACTTTGTGGACTATCTGAGTGGACACATTTTGTTTAGGAGAAAAGAAGGCACAGAAGAAGAAAACAAAACAATATGGAGGAAGAAACTGCTTTGGTGGAGAACGTACTGAGCCTGTGGCCCTACACCTGGGATGCCAAGGGTAACGGACCATAAGCAGAAAGTAAAGGTGAAAATAAAGATGTGGGAGGTGTTTCTGGGGAAGAAGAAATTGGGTGGGATGGTACAACCAGCAGTGGGACAGGGTTGGCAAAAATACGCAATCTGATGAAAGCAAGAAGAAATAGCAGGAATGAGTAAAAGAAGGGTGGAAAAGAAATAGCAGAGTAACATAAAAAAGGAGACAAAACAGGAAAAGCGGTACAATTTGGAGATCACAACAAGAGGGAAAGTCCTGGGCATGTAATGACAGAAGTTTTGCAGGGGTAGGGGAGAGGAGGAACTGGGAGCGATGTGAAGAGGGGAAGGTGCTTTGAGGGCACTGGTGCCTCTGCGTCGCACCTGCAGAAGAGCAGGGTCCTCTGAGACAGCAGACTGGGAAGCAGTCTTGCAGCAATTTCTCTGGGACCATTTTTTTATACAAGTATGACACAGTCACTTCCAGTGTCATTCCTCTTCTTCTGGTCAGGCAGAGGTGAGAAAGCAGGATCATTAGGAGAAGCAAGGATGCACGGGACAAAGTTTGAAGTTCCCGCTGGAAGTATGTGACTGGATATCCATGTCACTGGAGCCATTTGACGTGCTCTTTAAATGGGTGAGAATTGGCTCAACTAATTCTGTTTATTGGATGTCTTTGGGAGGGAAAGGAAACAGGGTTTTCAGACTCCTTCAGATCTAAATACACCGTCCCCAAGCGAAATCTTTTCCACATTCTGGGTAAAGCTCTGGCCAATGCCTTTAAGGACTGAGTGGCTTCTTCCTCATCCACTCTGTCCACAATAGCCGCACAGTCCAATACAGTAGTAGAAATCCTGTATCACTCCAACGAGAAATCAGCAAGAAAGGCATTGGGGGTTTTTTTTGCCCTAGCCCAAGTTTCGAAGGCTTAAAATGTTTTCACCCTTGACTGAAGACATTTTGGCAATTGGTGAACTTTTCCAAGTTATATAAAATTTGATTTACAATATAAGTTGCCATAATACATGAACAGCAGCCAAACTGAAAAGTCAAAATAATTTTTCACCAGTACAATTTTTTTAGGTCATGTATATGGACTGCTTGCTCAGAAACGTGTTTCACTGGGAGGACAGAAAATGTAGTGGGTATGTATGAGCTCTTACAGATTCTCTCATGCCAGGAATGAGGAAGAAACTCAATTTTAATGTGCACCAACACAAAAATGTGCTTTTTACTTCCACTTAGCAAACATATTGTAATTATCATGACATAAAATCTTAGTGAAGACAAGAAAGAGAACTTGCCATTTTCACAGACTAGCAGATAAAAATTTTTGGGAATATGGCTGGTTTATCTCAATCTTCTAGAAGACCAGAGACGCTAAGATCTTATCCCAAACAAGTCATATTTTATGTAACACAAAATAAAAATATGTATTTTCCTAGAGTTGAAAAGAATTTAACTTGTGATAACCCATCATGGATTTGCACAGCTTCACACAGAAAAAAAGAACACTAATAATTTGTTTCCCCACTTGGAACATTTTCTATCCTAGTCACAGGAGAGCTAGTACCACTTAGTAAGCAAATTTGTATTAAGAGCAATTGGTGGGAAAGCTTACCCTGCATTTTTGAAAATGTGCTGATTTCCACCCACAGTAAACCCCATTTTATGCTACATATGCCCACCTGATGTATTTTTGTAGCCCAGATGATAAGTACATGCTTTGCAGTATTTAATTTAAAATATTCTCACTCTAATGGTGGGAAGATGACCTTAATTATAGAAGGACGTTCTTCAGTGCTAGAGTTCAGGTGGTGTTTCATTGTTCATTTGAAGAAGGGATTCAATTACTGACTGCTATAGAAGGAACACCAAAATACTGAGCTGCTTAGAAGAAAATCGAACCACCTACAAAGCAGTATTTACCTGTGTGAAAAAAAAAATCTGGCAATTTACAAAGAAGCACATTGATGAGTCAAAACAAAGTTTTATTTTAAAATATCTGTCTAAAAGATT
Source organism: Aptenodytes forsteri (assembly GCF_000699145.1). NCBI lineage: Eukaryota > Metazoa > Chordata > Aves > Sphenisciformes > Spheniscidae > Aptenodytes > Aptenodytes forsteri. The sequence goes on along the minus strand of NW_008795495.1, from coordinate 6,001,844 downwards.
TAATATTCTGCAGCAGAATATTTTTGCTCTAAAACTATTTTAATATGAAATCTCTCTCTCCCTACTCCCCCCCCCCAGCCATCACACTAAATCACTGAATTATTGCCTACCGAGGAAGAGCTAATACTTCTTCCTTCACAGCCACCCCAGTGGTTAAAGATAACTTTTCCACTGTTCTTTATAAGTGATGGGAGTATTGGAAAGTTATTTTCCAATAGAGCATTTTCAAGAACAACCATCATAATTGCCTGCCTTTGGAGCTAGCCTCACCCTTTTATGTCATTTTATAACAAGACAACTTGCACAGAGGCTTGTTTCCTCTTTTTAATACGTCCACACAGGAAAGAGAGGTTTGGTAAGTCCAAGTTATCATTGGTTCAATTAGCATTCACAGTGGTGTTATAGTGCTGTACTGCTGTCTTCAAGAACGGTAACAACATGGTGATAGCAGAGACCGCAGTGCAGAAGGAGAAACCCAGAGTCTCTAGTGTGCTTGTACAGGCCATGCTAAGTGGAGTCAGTCATGACTTCTCTACTCCTGCTACTCCTGCTGACAAGACTAAAGCTAGCATAAATAGGTACTGCTTATTCATGCTGCAATCACACCTTCATTTACTGTACAAGGAGAGACCTGAAGGCTCTAGCTTAAAAAATAATTACTTCCGCAATTCATAGTAACAAAAGTGATTAGCTCATGTGTCAAGGTGAATTATCTGCTAAGCAAAAAAAAAAAAGCCAACATCATATACTTAGTAATAATAGTATGAAATTAGGAAATAATAATGTGAAGGACATTTAAAACAAGGGTAGAACAGGCAGTAAAAATTGCTTAAACACACTACCACCATCTGTTCTACTTCATGAATTGGCTAGGTTGGGACCCACTGTGTTTATTACAACCCTAAAACTTACAAAGTAATACTAATATACTCCAAAGCAAATGAATATTTATAAAAATTGAAGGGAGTCAAAGCTATTGAGACACAAATAACAGCTTAGAAGCTGAGAATATGTTTGATTTTGCACAGAAATGGATCCCTTTTGGAACAGGTGAGAAGCTTATAGGCAAGATTATCTTTACAACACTTACAGTGTGCATATTTTGAGAAAAGAAAGAATTTTAAATAATTTTTATGATTTATTAGTTACTTTGTAAACACTGTAATGAAAATGTATCTAGTGAGATATTTTGTGAGTTTTATCAATCTTTGTTACAAATTATTAGATTTTTAGAATAACATACATGGTTCACGTATTCTATAATTAAATGAATTCCATTAGTTAAATGAAATTTTGTACATAAATTGAATTTGAGAAATTATGAGTCAATTGTAATGAAACAGTTATTAATAACCACCATATTAAGTGGTTACAATCACCAGATTCAGGTAACTCGAAAGTAAATCCTTTGAGACATGAGCAGTAACTCAGCAAAATATTGTCTTCTCTTGTAACTAACCCGGATGGAAGTGTTTTGCTGGAGTGAGTCAGCAGTATGAGACAGACTCAACTTGTTTGTCCAGCAGTTTCATTTGCCCACCTGACTCTGTTCTTTAAATGATCTACTGACAGGGCTATCAGCACATTAGAGACCCCCCTGTGGGGTCTCAGGTTGTTCTTTCCCAGAAAGCAGCGCAGCTGGGTGAAAATAGAAAGAGCCAAAAGGGGTCAACGTGAAAACAACAGAGGTTTTTCAGCCTAGCCCTTTCTAACAGTACTAATTTTGCAACATTTTCTCCCAGAACAAATAGTATAGTGAAAAATGAAGCCCGGAAGAAGCCTTACACTTTGGCTGATTTGCACTGATGCAGTGTCACAGCTACTTTTTAACTGGCCAATATACTCCAGATGCTCTGTTGATGATATTTGGAGAACCAAAATTATCCTTTAAGGCACTGCTTGTTTCCAAGACCACTGGCTCCCAGGCTAAGGTGTGAGGTGTAATTATTGTTGTGTAACATTGGACCAGGCTGCCCAGGGAAGGGGTGGAGTCCCCATCCCTGGAAGTATTTAAAAGACGTGTAGATGAGGCACTTAGGGACATGGTTTAGTGGGCATGGTGGTGTTGGGTCGACGGTTGGACTCGATGATCTTAGAGGTCTTTTCCAACCTTAATGATTCTACGATTCTATGTGATCTCAGAGAAAAATTCAATTGCAAAAGAGGGTCTTGCAACCATAAATGGGAAGATACAGCTGGACATGCAAGAAGAATTGAAAACACAAGGCAATGATTTCAGAAACTGCTTCCTTACACTGTAAGGCCTCTCTCACTCACACTGTCACTGTCACTATCTCACTGTGCTCCTTGGCTGTTCATCCCCATTGAAACTGTTTAACTGTGTACTCGTTCTCTGTATTTGGGAAAGGTACTCTAGAAGTTTTCCTCCCATATATTTTTGTCTGCCTTTCCCACAGTTCCCACAGCCTTACATTCATCTATATAATCACAGTCCACTTTATTGTCAAGATTAAAAATGGTCTGTAGAGGGCTATCTGGTGGCATCTTCCCCACTTCCCTGCATCCCCAAATTCAAAGACACCAGTGTGGTGAGAGAAAGGTCCCGCCCTACAGTCAAAAGCCCATACAGACCCTCAGCAGAGGCCCTGGCTCAAAAGCATCAATAGTGTGTTCAGATGGAAAAGGAGGAACTTTTTTAGCCTTTTGTTCATTAATCTTGATCAAGTCAGTAACAATCTTTTCTTCCCTCAGAAACAGAGTGACTTTGGGGCTACCCTGAGAGCTTTTGATTGCTGTGGAAACTCCCAGAGCAACTTTCAACACCTGGTTGTAGTCCACTGACTGCGGCAGGTAGGTTTACAAAGAAAAGAAAACTCACTGGTTACCTATTTATTTCCAAGCTCAGAGGGGAGTTTTATTTTACATTTTACTTTCTGGAGGGTGAGGGTCCCTGTTGCAGTAGTGAGCTCTGCAAGCTCGCAAAACCTGCGTGTGCATCCTTGCAGAGATGGCAGTGGTACCAGAGCAGAGGGAACCTGCGCGTCTGTCTCTCCCTCCTGTTGCTGCTGCAGCCAGGCATGCACTGATTTATTCAAATTACAGCAGACTATCAGCAGTGAGCCACTAAGGGGATAATTTATGTCTCCCTTCATTCACCTGATGTTTGTAGCAGGAGTGAGCAATGAGACAATGCGGTGAAAATGAAAAGAAAAAAAGAAAAGAAAAGCAGAGAGCGGTGAAAATGAAAAGAAAAAAAGAAAAGCAAAGCAGAGGAGAAGCAGGAAAACAAATGAAAAGTGAAATCACGGCTGAGGAGCAGACCGACTCCTCTAGTACGTGTACCAAAACTTCTGGTATATTTGCTGGGCTTCTGAGTTACAGAATGGTATGTTGTTCCTAATGCAAACATCGTTCCGAGGCTGTTCGTTTTCATATTTAGTCATATCACAGCAAAGCTAAGGAGGTGTCAATCATGCTCAGTACATCTGGCTGGGAGAGCACTCCCTTCACAGCTGCATCTGGCAGAATACACTCCTTATTTATTATATTTTAGTAAGGCATGCTATCTTGTTCATGTGTGAGAAACTGTAATGCATCTTTCACATTTAAAGTGCCCTCTGAAGCTTTCTGCCTTGCAACCTCCTGCCTACTTTCACTGTTACCACTAAATTTTTTATATTGTCTTGAGCATCTCTGAAAGAATTGCAAATTCCAGATAGAACATGATTAATTCAGCACTGTCGTCTCCTACAATATAGTGTACAGCCGTCCATCCTTCTTTAGCGCGGCTACATCTTATCTTGGCTCTTAGTGAAAAACTAAATTAAGGCAAAGGCTGAAGTCACTCATGTGTGCTACTTTTAAAATTAATTTTTGCTGACAGCACCACAGAGCCGAAACCATGTAGTTGCATTATGAAAGCCAGAACAGAAATTAAAATATATGTGTATTTTTGTTATTTCAGGAAAGAGAGTCTTTTGCTCCTTCTACATTAGTCATTTTCCCAAAGGACTCTACATCTTCCTTATTTGGGGAGTAAAAGTCGAAACATCAGTCTCCTTTCCATTTGCTAAGGATTTCTGCTTCTTATTGCGTTTAACTCCTTGTACTCATCATCTTCTTTATAAGATGCGAGTGAAGTTTTGTGATGGGCAATTTGGGTGAGGGAGATGAAGGACAATTTGGAGACGCTAACATTTTTCGCAGTGTGTCTCATTTTCAACAAATGATTTAATTTGAGAGGAATCCTCCTTGGTTTCTAAAAGCTTAAAATGGTTCGGTTCCATGCACTTGAAACAATTCTTCACCCTAAAATTCATTTTTATTTTAACTTTAAAACCTGTAAAATGTTCAGAATTATTTTTATTCATTTTTATTTTAACTTTAAAACCTGTTCAGAATTATTTTCTTTTTTTTTAACTGAACTTTACATTTTTTCAACTTTTTGACTACCTGGGAATACAATACTTCTCTCTCAGCTTGACCTATAGCAAGTTTTTTGTTGTAGTTTTTAAAACTATGGCAAACCCTAAATCTGTATTTGTCCGGGTTTATTTTCTTTTTCTCTCCCTGGTATTATCAGGAGCAGCTTTTCACCATTGTGACACAGAGGTGAAACTGAAGGAGGAACAGTGGGGAAATTAATATGTTTTCTATGCCGGAGCTGCTTCCCCAAACCTACAGATCACTGTTCAAGCTGGTATGAAGTGCAGCAGAGGCAGGCTCTGCCATTCCTGGTTTACTGCTCTCTGAAGTGGGGTGAACTACGTTCACTATTTTCCAGATTACCAGCGAGGTTTAGTTGATGCTTCTGAATCAGATCAAAGATGAAGAGAACAGGGACAAGCTTGGCAGCAGCCTTCCTCATCCAGCATTCCCTTTTGACACGACTAACGTTAGGCAATAGTCTGACTTTTCTCACAGTGACCATACTTACAACAAGCCTTTGCAACAACTCTGAAGCGTGTCTCTTCCAGGATGCTACAGCGAAAACAGGCCTTTTGAAAACATGTTTGAAAGCAGAGAGCGATGTGCCATCAAGCTGAGCTCCTCACAATACACCTATCAAAGGGAGCAGTCAGAACAGCGAGAAGACAGTGTTGTGATGGCTTAACATAACCACACGGACTCCCCACGCCACAATTGCACTTGTCAAGGGACATTAAAAATTGTATCTGGAGGTAGCCCGCTATATGAGACTCTATGTGTGACTGCATTGCAGAAAAGGACTTTGAGGAAAAAGTAAGGAGTCAGAAGGATTTTGATGAATAAGAGTAACATTCTATATAAGATCTAGAAAACTAGTTATAAACTAGGATTTGTAATGGATCACAAACTAAACATGACCGAAAGTATCGCACTTTTAGAAAGGCAAATTTCACAATGTGAGATATCAATAGGAGCATAGCTTTCAAGGCACATGAATACATCCCTCTGGTCTTGACAGTCTTGACGAGGTCTCCACTGTAAACTTTGTCCTGTTCTGGGTACCGTATTTCAAGGCAGATGTGGGCTAAAGCAAGAAGTCCAGTGAGTTACAAGAACGATGAGAGATTTAGAACGATTTTTGACTTTTATAATTGGGATTGTTTAGTCTAAAGATCAGTAGTTCAAGTGGGAATATGGTACAAATTTCCAAGCACATAAATTTTTTCTCATAAATTTCAAAGAGGAAAAAAAAAACACCTTTTCTCACATTCATGTGACCAGGAAAAGAAGGAATGCACTGAAATTAGGAAAAATAGGTTCATGTTGGATAAGAAAATAAACTTTTAATAGTAAGGGATTTTCAAGCACTGGGATAGTCTGTGTGCATCAATTCAGGATTATTTGTCATTGCAGAGCATGTTAGAGGAAAAGTGATCAGGAGCGATGTGAACAGAGCTGATCCTGTACTACGACAATACAATGGACGAGGTAAACTCTCTAGGACCTTTTCCTATCTACTTTTTATTATCTTAACACCAGTCCACAAGACAGACTGTGAAAATTAGGTGTTAGGGTTTAATATCACTTTGTGCCTCTTCCAACAGGTGCATGAACAAGTCAAAGGTGACTGGAAAAAATCTACTGACAGAAAGCTTATAATGGTATTTTGGATTCTTTTGCACTTTGTTCTAAAATGCACATCAGATTATGTCCCTGCCTCTAACGGACAAAAACATCATCCATGGATAATGGATGGATAAAAAAACGTCCCCAAGAAAGGAATTTTTTGCCATGTATTCGGACTGTAAGACATTAGGTAACACATACAGAGGAGAACAGATCAGTTACAAAGGCCTCAATTTTTTTAGGAAGCTTTGAACAGAGAATGCAGGTAACTTGAAGCAACCAAAAGACTAAAAGCCCTGTTCTGGTCAAGTGCTCTTCTGGTAGGTGTCCATCCCTGCACAGACGCTTGGCTTCTGCTGAAGTCCATGCATGGATGTCTTCCAGACCTTGACATAAAGGAAAGAAACAACTCGAGCCAGAATTACTTGGGATAAAACCTTGCACTGTGTAGGAATGGGGCAAGAGGCACACAACTCACATGTTGATCTCTGTAACAAATGCAACATATCGGGAATACACAGAAATCAAAACATAAGACAGAAGAACATTTTGAAAGAAGCCTGAAACTTTTACTGATTATCCTTTGGGAATTCCCTGAATGACAGGTCCTTTTTGAGAGCTAAGTTCTCAGAGGAAGACTGAAAACACTGATTGTAGAGAAAGCTCATTGAAATAAACAGAACATCAGAGCTCTCACTGAAGTAATTCCATTAGAAGTATGATTGGAAACTGTAGCTTTTTGTTGTGGATTTTTTTCTTCTATAAACCATTACCCACAAAAATATATTGGATTGTTTTGTAATAATTTTACCATTTTGCCAAGATACCAACATGATTTAGGAACCTAAGTCTCATCTTCAAATACAGTGAAGCAGTAATTTAAAAAAATAGTCCCAGCTTCTTACTAGCTCATCAGGCCATCCTTTATATCTACTTGATGAAGACTCAGAGGGGTGATCAAGTGATTTGCCTATGGAAAGAAATTTGGTATTGTAGTTAGGATTTAGGAGATCTGTTTCAGTTCTTAATTTTACCTCCAAATTGACAGTAAGACTTTAAGAAGTATGTAATGAAACTTAAGGGCCCACACTTAACTTTCACATGCCTGAGGGGTCATTTTTCGTGAGGAAACAGATGTGCATAATTATTTGGAATAACCGTGTTGCTGCAGTGATTATAGTTTCCATGTAGGATGTGTAACTATTGGGAAAAAGAGAAGAGATTTAAAAAATGGAATCATAGCAAAATTAATGGGATAAATGTGAATGACAGATTTTTTTAGTCTGCCAAATAAGTGGGAAAAAAAGAGATTCAAGGAAATAAAAACCCTTTTATTTTTCTTCAGGCTAAAAAACAAACCAAGACATTTCCTTTCAGGTAGACTTGAAAAGATTTTTGACTGAAAAATTCAAATTAAGAAACCAAAATATTTCATCCTAAAAACACTGAAACAAAATCTTCTCGCTCCATAATTTATTTACTGACTGCCTCAATTTTCTGTTTATTTGCATCACAGCTATTTGCCAATTTCACAAGGAGCTATGCTGTGTATTGTACTACATTTTTTTCTGGTGTTTTGCAAAGCCACAGATTAAGGTAACTTATTCCTAAATAACTGGCTACATATTTGTTAACACTGACGTGCACAGTTTTCATTACCTCACAAAAAACTTTGCCCATCAATTTCCTTGCAAAGACTAGCTTTAAATATAGCTCCCCTGAAAGTCAATAAGACCTAAAGAGTCTCGTCACTTTATCATTTTAGTAAATTGTCCTCCCACCTCCTACTCCTACACATACATGTACATACAGATTTCTCTATACCACATGTATTATAAATAAATTAATATTAAAGCAGCATTATGAAAAAGCAAAAATAAAGTGAAATTCTGAGATTTAACTATCATATATTGGAGCTTCAAAAGAAATGAAATATACAAATGAGAGGAAACTGCTACCACAAGCACCTCAGTACTAACTTCTAGGGTGCCAGATCATTTTTAAATAGCTTTCTACTACCCCCTGCCCATGTTCCCATTCTTCTCCCCGGATAAACAACTACACAAGAGAAATAGCAGCAGTTTACCCACCACGTTTGTGATTTCACGAACTCTAAAGAAAATATTATAAATGACAAATTGTCTAGAGTGAATTAAGAGTAGTATTTGCACATTTTTCTGCTTGGCTGAGCTCGTATTGTTTCTTTGGGAATAAGCTATGAGTTTTTAACATTTCCTTTGCCTTATTCCCCTAGCACAGCATCGCTCATCTTTTACATTTTCTGCTCTTTTATCTCCATGAGAAAGAGGTGTAAGTTAATTTTGCTCTTGGGATAGAGATGTATAAGAAGCAAAATTTCCAAACTTCCGATTAATGGCTGGAGGCAATCAAAGGATCCTCTTTGTCCCGAGATTAAAGGACTGTTGCATGCTGAGTGATGCTTTCAGGCTCTTGGAGTTTGCACCTGAAGCCTATCATTTAAAATATTGGCACTAAATAGGTTGGTTGAAAGAGGAGGGCCTGCACCACTTCCCCACCCTTCACTTGTATCCATGAAGAGATTCCTCACTGTCTGCAGAAAAGCAGGGTGCCACTTCTTTCACAGTGTTTCTCTTCTCCTCCGTAGTGCTATTACAACGTATTGTGCTGTAGCTTGGCGAAAACTGTTTGGTACCTCCTAAATTTCCAGAATTCTTTCACTTATCTCTTTCTTTCCACTAATAATGTTTTTTTGGATGGCATACATAGGCACAGAGGAAAAGGTGGCACAAACACATGGTTTGGAGGAGGGGGCGTCTCACCACTGCAGGGTGCGGGGGTGGATTATTCTTGCTTAAGTGTAATATTCTGCAAGGAGCAGGGGATCGCATCACTTGGGAAGGCCACAACGCCTTTTCGCTTTTCTGCTTACCCCCTCATATACTTTCCGAAGTTTTTTTTCTTTGTGGTCGATTTACGACTAGTGCAGCAAGGCGTGAGTTATTTCCCAAGTTCCTTCTGTCCGTACAACTTTTGTTTGTAATGGCGGATGCAAGGGGCCACAGTCTTCTGGCCTCTTCAGCCAGTCTGTTCACACACCAGCAAAAGTACCCAGCATTTTACTATCTGGGTAAAATGATAGGCCCGGGAGAAGCGGCAGAGATATTAAGGCAGAGCCACATCAGGTCTCAGCACATTTCTAGTACAGCAAAGTGTCAGAGGAGGACTTTCTTGGTTGAATTTCAATCACAGGGACTGTGACTCTCACGCAAGGCACCACCCCTCAGTCTGAGCAACTGGAAAATAGTACACGGAGATGATTTTGCTCAGCTCATATTTTAAAGATAAGCCTGTATGTAATAGCTTTCAACTTGCTGCTGGAGGAAATGCAGGGGCCCTGAGTGGGTAGAAAGGAGAAACTAAAACCACAGACAGTAGGCGCTGTGCCAGGAGAGGGTGCCCTTTCTTGACATGGGTCCATTATCATTGCAGTAGGCTCTGAAAGTCCTCATTTCACTCCAAAACGTCAAGTATGGGCTGACTTTAAGGACTTCTTCACTTTGCCCTGTGCTGCAGGAATAGTCTGTGCCTTTTCACCATCTAACAGAGGCTGTGGGTGAAAGCATCAGGATCTTGGCTGATGGTCCATGTGAGAAGCATGTACTAGAACAGCAACCACCTCATTCCCAAGTGACCTCTCCTTGTAAGTATGGAGCTAATCCACATTTGATGGCTCAGAAGTCTTCAACTCTGTAACTGGACTTGTTGTGATGACAATATCTAACACATCCTCCGCACCATCTAATAAAAAACAATCTGTGCTTACCATTCAGGCTAATGACAATGTAATAGATGTGTGACAGAAGGTTACACATAAGAATGATTATATTTTTATATTATCTGTATGCAAAATGGAGCTTGCCACATACCCACCAAAACAAACAGACATTTCTCTGCAGGCAACCCAGAAAGAAACTCCAGAAGCATGAGGTGGTGTAACTGAAAATTCTGATGGAAATTTTTCTACACCTTTCAATGGGATATGCAAGAAAAGTATGGAAATGTCATATTTAGGTTAGTGGAGAGTATAGGATGGGCAGTCAGTGGTGCTCCCTGTGAAGTTGTGGTGATGGCCAATAAAACCGCACTGTATTAAACCTGACAATTTTTATATTAACATATCCTGAAAAACTTTTATGAAAGAAATCAAGAGAAAAATAAGCACATTCCCATCACTTAAAACTGACACTACAAGGTACTTTCTGTAAGAATGAATGTTTGCTGAAGCGCAATGATTAATTTAGCATAGTTATGTGTCTTTTTAAGAGAAAAAGAAACCTTTCTCTCTGATGAGCAAAGAAAGCCATTTCTGTAACTGCAGACGTGGAATGGTACTTTCAGTACAGATACTACCAGATGCAAAACTGCTTGTGGCACATAGTGGGGGGTTACTGCAGTTAGAGTTAATAGGTAGTGTTTAATTTGTTTAATAAAAAGTTTGTGCAATTGAAAGTGCTGTATAGTGACTGATGTGATAATACAAAGGAATTTTATTATTTTTTTTAAATGGTCTGTGGCGAGATGATGGGTTTATGCAGAGAACAGAGGTGTCTGTGAGCAACCAGCTTTGCACAATTGCTCTCCTCTGGAAAGGTCTGGCAACCCAGACTCTTCTTTGTATCATTTCTTAATGGCTATGCGGCAAAAAGAAGCACCTTATGCCACCATCTAATCCCTCCTCGCTAATAGAGTCAATAGATTAAATGCTACTGGTTTCGTTAAAACTGAAACTGTGCCTCCCCAGAATGTTTGTTCTCTTTGATCTAAAGGAATTGTTCAGAAATGTGTTTCTCCCCCAAACTTTGAACAGAATGAAAACATGACAACATTTTTGTATTAAAAATACAATCACAAAAGGAAATAATTTATGAAATGTTGTACAATAGACACTTTCTTTCATCCTGAGAAGTTCAAGTCATCTTGTTTCAGCTGGCTATAGGTTCTCAGAAGGGACAAGTTTAGAGGTTTAACCATACAGGGATTTTCTGCATTTGATAAGATTGTTTAAAGTCAGTCTCTCCATGGGATGAACTAGAGAGTACTGCCTGTTAGACTGAGGGGACTGCTACTACATGTAGAAAGATTTTCCTCATTACTATGGGAAAGTCACTGCCTTCAATTTGGCCCCCTAAACTGCATCTGTACATTAGGTGCACAGCATTGCTGTCCTCCAAAAGAGAGTACCTAAAGTCTGGTACAGTCAGTAGAGAAAAGCAGGTGATTTGGGGCCTTCTAGTTAAATATTCATTTAGCTCGGGCACCAAAGGTAAGTCCTCCTTGTGGAACTTTCACCTGCATTTTTGCATGGACTAGATAGGGAACTTCTGCACCTCTGAAGTCTTGCTTCTCTGAGCATGGACAATTTAGATGCAAATCAGGCATCCCAGTTCATCCAGAGAGACCAGGTCCCATCCTTTGCCTCTGAAAACACACATGGAACAGTTCTGGAGCTGTCATTTCCAGGTGCAGTAAAAAGCAGGGGAGCTTAACATCTACTGACTGTCCCACCTCAGTCAACTCAAATGTCACCTGTGCTGGCAACCTGCTGATTCCGCTTCTGATTTGAGGACAGTCTTCCAAGGCTTGTTTCTACAATTAAGCAGAAATGCCAGTCTAGCATTCTAGCTGAATTAAATTTCTTTCCCTTTCTTGCCTTTACAAGCCAATTAAAACACTCCTCAAACACCACTTAAGCATCATGTTATACTTCTGAGGCAGCTAATCATCATTCCTTGTGCCAGGTGATTCATGAAAGAAAAGATGGATCAGTTGTCTAGCATGTCTCACCAAGGCAGCGACATAACCTTGATTAGACCCAACAGCTTCCAACCCCACTGCTGTCAATATTTAGCATCTTCATTCCCACCCTCCCATCACTTGTACTACTTAGCTGCATCATGTGCATTGAGTAACTATTGGCTTTATAGTCTTACTCCGCAAGGACAAACATAGTTTTTCTTTGTGCATAGCAAAAGTTTCCCAAACCAAAGTAACCCTGAGAGGGAGAGTCAAGGTTGACCTTATGGCTTACTTTGGTAAGAAAAGCCCTCATGATCTGTATGCCTGTGTTACAGTTTTATTTGCTTGCTTGAAATACTCATACTGCCAGCACAATTTCATTGATCATTTCTCATGCTACTTCTTAATTAGATTAAATGGAGGACAAAGTAGTCTGCTTTGCTGCTGTTGCAGTACTGGAGAGGACTTTGGTGTGACTTCATTCAGAAGAGGTACTGATCATTCTCAATTCCTTTCCTGACAGCTAAAGTTCAAACCCTTGCTAGCACATTTCTAGACCAGGTCCTAATTTCTGGGGAAATTTGAAAAAGTCTGGATGCTACAGGAAGTCTCTTGCAATTTTTTGTGCATTTTTGTCTGCACAAGTCAATTGATTTCAGGCAGCACAGGTATGAGTAAGATTAAGGTATGACCTTCTGTATATGGCAATAATTTTAGAGTGGTCAAAAAAAATCTGTCCTCAATTTATAATACTCAGGGATGGAAACAAAACAGAGCTAAGCAAATTATGATTTTAAAAGTAAAAGGCTGCCAAACCTCTTTATAACAATATTATATAAGATCAGACAGAGCAGCTTAGCAAAGAGATTGAGTCCACTGTGATTTTTGCTTCAGAGTGATCCCCCACAGACTTTTTGCCTATTTATCTTTAAATTCTTAAAGAGATTCTTCACACCCATTTACTATCTGTGAAGTGTGCCACCAGCAGTCATAATTTTACCCTAGCATACCAGGTCCCACTGCAACAACAAAGGCGGAATTATTTCAGAAAATTTTATTACTATATCCTAGAAATATTTTGATGATCAAGCATCTTTCAGAATACTGTTTTGCAGGAGAAGAGAATCACAACACCTTAGGCTATTTTTGGAAAGAAAATACCACCACTGACCAGGTGGTTTTAGAAGATAATCTTCGGAAAGCCCTCCCGGAATTTAATGCTCCAGGTCAGAAATCAAATCAACAAATAAAATATACGTGAGTCTTAAAACTCATTGTTCTAGGGAATCTTAGCATTGCAGCTGTTGTTAGTTCTGGCTCAACAGAACTGATTTCCAACTAAATGTTTAGTTTGCTTGTATCGGTATTGCTCTTGCACTGACAATAGGCATTTGATTTCAGTTGTCTTTTCCCTTGTTTTGGTTCATGAATACCTGTCACAAGTAACTCCCCAGGTCCTTTGTTTATCTGTCTTCTCCTGATTAAATGTAACATTACTGTAGATTTTAAAAGATCACTTTCCAAGCAGAGGTCAGCAGCAAAACAGTGAATTTTCTTCTAACATCTTTCTCCCTCTTAAAAATCAGAACCGGATGTCTTCGTAAGGGATGTGCTATCCCCCACAGGAGTCATGGACTCTACATCGAGTTTCATGAGTAAAGCACTTAAACCTGTATTATCCAGGAGATCACATTACATGATTATAATAGTCTCTTTCAGTTTTAAAAGTGTACAGTTTTATTTTCTGTGACAAAGAGAGATCTTTCAGTCTTCACTCTCAAGCTGATTTTGCCCCAGTTTCACCAAAAGAACTCCAGCACTGCACTCTGCATCAGCAGGTGGGTCCCCTTTGCCACCAAACCGTTTTAAATTGAGACCATATCTTTTCCTCCTTAGCTGTCCGTCCATCACTCAATCAGAAATGAAAGTGACCACAGAAAGGTATTGCCAAACATTTAACATATGGCTATTTCCTCTATTTAATGCAAAATCACAAGACAACCGTTCTTTAGAAGTCCAAATTTGTACATCCGGTTTGAGCCTCAGTAGACAGCAATGAAGAGTTCAGTAGATAAAAGCGCATTTACCTGGGTGGTTATTTAACTTTGCAGGCTCATTAATCAAGTAGAACAAACCTCATTCAACAAACAGGTGTTTAATTGAATAGGTTTTTTCATCCATCCAATTTATGTTAAAATGCCCCGTCTTAATTAGTTCACAGTTACTCCCAAGTTGATTTACAATCAATTCATGTTCTTCACAAACATTGCTGATGTTTTCAGGTGAGAAGTACACAACAAATAAAGGAACTATACTATTTTGAACTGGCCTAAGTTATTGGCAGGATGCTGTAAATGTTGAGGCAAAATACTAATCACATAATGACCAAAGAGCAAGAACAAGCGCAACAAACAACACAGTTTCATTTTCAGAGGGGGGAACGTCCTGCTGCATTGATCCCTCTCTGATACCACGCAGAGTTTGTAGCAGGGGACAAGGAAACGAATTTGAATGGTCTATGAGAAGAAAGGGAATCAGAAGGGATTTTGAGACCAAGGATGAACACAATCATAGCCTTCAGTACATAAGTCTTGAATCAGCTTTGAAAGGACAGGCAGCATTGTGGAAGGCACTGGAAAGGCTGAACCTTAGCAATCAAAGGACAAACAAAGAAAGCTTGGCATGTATATAAAGGGCATATAAAGTGACTAGCTTGTAGGCACTTACATTGGAGGTGAGAGCACTCGCAGACAGATTTCCTGGCACCTTCTCCAAACCCCCATCTTGCAAATTCCATTCTTCCTTTTTGGTTTTGGGAAGGTTGCTAGGTGCTCCACTGTGAAAATATTCTCCATGATGGAATATCTCTCATATCTCAGAGTTTTTAAAGGAAAATCAGTCACCTACTGAGAGAAAAGCCCGCTGCTACTATGTTCTGGTTTTGAGGGCTGCATGGGTGGGAATTATTAGCTCACTGAAAATTATTTCCTGCTGAACACTGAATGAAACTCCCAATACTTGCTTTCAAATTGGTTTTGAGCGCAAGCATGTGGGAAGCAATTATGAATTTACATGGTGATAACCTGATTGTAGATCTCTAACCAATATTATATTTTTGGACCTTGATTGCTTTTGGTGTTTAAGATGTCAGCCTGTGATTTAAACATGGTAGAAAAATCTGTAGGTGGAGAATTAACAGATTTCCTAATTGTGGGAATGACACCAGAATCCCAGATACATAACAACTTACTTTAGAGGTGAACTAGTATAACAACTACCTACTGGAGAGGAATGTGCAAAAATGAGGAATTTGAAAGCTTTGTGTGGTGGATGGGGAGGAGTTAGAACACCAGAATAAGAGTAGTTTTAGCTCTTAGCTTGATTTTAATTCAATAACTATGCTTTAAATATAGCACGAGCAATCACTTTGAGATGTCAGCTGCCTTAGACAGAATATTAGGTGAGCAGAGAAGGGAGACCAGGAGGGCATGTTTGGGACCCGGATCTTCAAGAATGAACATCCATGATGAGGACTTCTGAACTGTAAAATGGAATATAAAACTGAGAGACATTGTTTTATGATACCAAAGTCCTCAGCTTAACACTGGTGTCTGGAGCTGGTTTTTCAGCTCTGTAAATAAGAAATTATCTATGCCAAGAGACAAGGAGACGAGTCTTCTTTTCAAATGAGCAGATGGCAGAAGCATCAGAGGCATCCTACTTCTTTCTTCTTCTGTGCAAATAAATACATTTTAAAATGCTGAACCTGATATGAAGTTTATTTCAATAATTAATGTAAGTGGTATGCACTTGGAGTCTAGGAATTCCCATCACTTCTGGGCAGTGTCCACAGAGAGATCTTGGAACAGAAGAATCCTGTGCCCTTCAAACTGTCACAGATTTTTTTCATACAGAATGCATTCATTTGTTCTATCAGCATATTTGTGGAGATGCTAGAAAAATGTATAGTGTAAAAACAACAAAAAAAGTATAAAAGCAACCTTTTCTATTTTGAAACCTAAGAATCCCCTCAAGTCTTGGCTGTTGCTTTTTCCCCCTCTAACCCAGCTGCTCTTTGATCTGTGTCTTCCTAAGTGGATAAATATATTTTAAATTATTGCTAGCCCCAGGGGAACAGAACTGGTGTTAGCTAGCAAGGAGATGCTTTTAGGAAATGTCACTAATGTAGGTGGTGAAAATGGCAAGAAACTGTTGAGGACTGCAACAGCTCAGCTAGATCTGAGCCAAACTTAGGGCTGAAATAAATGACTGCAACATTCAGTGTCTTCTCTGGGATATTCAGCCACTGAAGCTCTCTGAAATGTCCTGACTGTGCCTTCTTCTCATTAGGAATCGAAGAACAGTTAACTTCCAGGGGGGCAGTTTAGTCCCATATGCAGCTTTTGGCTTAAAATACATAGGCTTACCAAAGCTGATATCTGCAGAAATGTACAGATTTGGAGCTGCATTCTGTGCTGTCTTTTCATATCTGTAAAATAGCAACAAACTGTAATCATTCTAATTTGTTGACTTGTCTTGTCAATTGGGCTAGTTATGCCTAATTAGTGCCAAAGTTTGAATATAAAAGAAGTTGAACAAGTCCTTGGGTTGGAGGCAGAGGACATCTTCAGTGGCCTATGCAGGGACCTATCCACCATATTACAAACGTTAAGAGTGGATTTCTGGTCTCTGTAGAGCGATTGAGACCTCCAGAGTTGAAAGCCTAGATAGATTACACAGTTAAAAGAGGGAGCTAAAGTTTCTGAAGACCAGTTGAGGGACTGCAAGTCAGGAGCCTACTCCTCTGCATTGACCACAGAGGGATCTAAAGCACCTCTGTAGAGAAATCAGAAGACTGTGTCTGGAACAGCTTGGAGGTAACTTTTAGGCATGGGCAGATCCAAGGATGGTCTGAACGCATCTCATGGAGGCATCTTCACTTGCTGGGGTGCAGAAAGCTGAGGGCAGATGCCTCTCAGGGTGGAGAGAGGAGGTTCCTACCTCAACACAAAATCTATTAGTTAGTGAGGCTTCCCAGAAAACAGCCTTGTGTCTCCTGTGCCCATTGCTGATTATAGAAGTGACCAACTCAGTGCTCCTTATAAAAGTCACTTGCTTATCAAACTATAGTCTCTCTCTTTTTGGTCTCCTCATCTACCTTTGTAAATCCTATATGCCTTTCTACACACCAGTCAGATTCAGGGGGAACAATAAAGACATATCCATACAGGGTGACATCATTCTTGTCCTGCGGTCATATGTAACCTGATGAGTGAGGTATATCCCTGGTATGCAGAAACAAGGTTTAAACATCAGTCAGTCTGAGAAAAATCCTCTGGATAGGAATAAAAAGTGAGCACTACCATTGATTATGCTTTCTGAGCTCAACACAGTGCTATTTCGGTAATTTAGACATAATATGATTACACTGAATGAATCAAACCCTATAAGGTTGTGCTGGTTTTGGCTGGGATAGAGTTAATTCTCTTCATAGTAGCTTGTGTGGGGCTATGCTTTGGATTTGTGCTGGAAACAGCGTTGATAATACAGGGATGTTTTCATTATTGCTGAGCAGTGCTTACACAGGGTCAAGGCCTTTTCTGCTTCTCACACCACCCCACCAGCGAGTAGGCTGGGGGTGCACAAGAAGCTGGGAGGGGACACAGCCGGGACAGCTGACCTCAACTGACCAAAGGGATATTCCATACCATATGACGTCATGCTCAGCATATAAAGCTGGGGAAGAAGAAGGAAAGGGGGGACGTTTGGAGTGATGGCGTTTGTGTTCCCAAGTAACCGTTACACGTGATGGAGCCCTGCTTTCCTGGAGATGGCTGAACACCTGCCTGCCCATGGGAAGTAGTGAATGAATTCATTGTTTGCTTTGCTTGCGTGCGCGGCTTTTGCTTTCCCTATTAAACTGTCTTTATCTCAACCCACGAGCTTTCTCACTTTTACTGTTCCGATTCTCTCCCCCATCCCCCTGTGGGGGAGTGAGCGAGCAGCGGTGTGGTGCTGAGCTGCTGGCTGGGGTTAAACCACAACAAAGGTGAAGTTCACCTGTCCCCAAATGCAGGCATTACTGAGCATGCATAACAAACTTTGATCAGGTGCCTAGGAAATATCATGGCCTGTGACCTGAGCTCTGCCTGATTTACAGATGTATTCAGAGGGCTGGATGTGTCTGAGACAAGCCAGTCAACTCTTTTCTGAGACTCACAGGACATGATTAATCTAACCTAATTTTAGATATCTAAAATGTAGATGACGACATCTAAGCCAGACACCGTAGGCTCCCTTTTAAGATAATGGAAAGAGAAACAGACACTTGTAGGGTTCAGTTATTCTGGTGTAGTTTAGATATCCACCCTGTGATAAGTTGACTCACACAGTCACACAGACTCCCGCTCTCCACCATGGAGACTGACCCGATGCAGACATCTGTACTGAGCAGCTGAAGGTACTTTGAATATTCCTTCATGAAATGTAACCGACACAATCGAGAAAAAGCTTAGGCTAAGTTTAAACTTGTTTATGCTTTCCACTCTCCTGAAGTTTGTGATGTTTTTTAAAGTTTGACAGTGAAGGCAACTGCAAGGTAGGGAGTAAGCCAAGACCACAGTCAGCCTTGCTCTTTATGGTGCCATTAGCAGGACAGGACCATGTTCTTATCTCCCGTAGATGTCCACATTTTAGCGAGTTTTCCCAAATGCCGTCCACTGGTATCTGCTTATTTCTGACTTGTCCAGACACCAAAACACACAGCTCTCTCTTCTCTTGGTTATGTTGAATGGTTATGCTAAATATGCATTAAAATTTATGTGGGTTTTAGGGAAAAAGTTTCATTAAAGAAAAGACATCTGAGTTTAGAAACAAGATGGTTTTAATATCTTCTTGAGCCTAGGTGGCTAGCAAAGTTAAATCATCTCACTTTCTGTAACCAAAACCATTCAGTGACTAAAATCATATCCAGCCAGCTGGAAGCCACCTGAAACAGGCGTCCATCTGTGGATCAGTTAGGTGTGGCTTTCAGCGTAAGTGTGAATCAAGCTTATGCCTTTGGATCAGTTGCAAATTGACTTAGAGATGCTATCCCTGTGCCTCAGAAATGCAACTGAATTGCTGAAAGGGATGCAAACCACCTTTACTTGAAGGTCATTGCTTCCCATAAGCTCTCTGGGGAGACAAATCATGACCTCTCTTCCTTTGTGGTATGCCCTATACACCTCTGGCAATGTTTACAATGGAAAAATAAAAAAAAAGGGAGAGAAAATGGAGCTTGTGGGTGGAAGTTTTTTACTTTTTTCCCCAAAGTTCAATTTTTTTCAGATAACCTCATTGGATCTTAGCATAAGGAAAGAAGGAAATAGGTGCCAGATTTGAAATCCATGAAAGCTGAAAGTGGTTTTTTACATTGAATTCAATAGATGGTTTTAGTCAATCACAAATTTCATCAGCTGTCCCAAAGGTCTGTCTCATAGCAGTTTGCAGTGTAGCTTCCTCTCTTTGATTCTTTCTAACATTTCTAATAAACTAACACCTTTAATTTTTCACTGGAAACAAAAGCCTCTGGTTAAAATACCACTGATGATTCCTGTAAATTCATACAAAACCGGGAACTGATTATGAATTACTGCATTTACTCCACTCTGCAAATTGATACCATTTTGGAAATGTGTGGTTTTGATCAAATGAACTCCATGAGCTGAAAAATGCTGCCACTTCAGAAAAAAAGTGATTTTTTTAAAAAAATAAAGTAATTAGTTCATAATCTCCTCTTGCCGTTTATTGTTTGGCTTTGTCTGACAGGTTTAGCAAACTTTTCTGATACACTTTCCAATCACTACATTTGTGGTTTGATGAAGAACTTCATGTGTATGAATAATCTGTGATGATATGGCAATACATTTTCCTTCATTCTGCAACACATTAGCAGCACAAATCCTACTAAAACTAGACAGGAATGTAATACCAATTTGTTTTGTAGGTATTTAGTTACTCAGTGAGTAAATAAATTTGTATTAAGCATTTAAGCTTCAGTGCACAGAAGTGGCTTTTACTTAAAATATATGCTTGTAATATGAATTACAGCAGTTATCTCTAACATGTTTTATTAGCAGTTTGAAGTTGAAAGACGAATTTACAATACTGCACTGTTCTCAGAAATGTATCTGCACAGAGTTAAAAAATAAAAATTGAAGTTCTCAAAGTTCTGGCACAGGTAACAATATTTTTATAGATACAGTTCCAAAATGTGCTTTTTATAGTTAATAAAATATAACAATCCCTTGATATGTAGGATTTATTATAAACAATCACATGCTAATTTTTGCTGTTTCTCACACGAATTGAGAAACTGAGCTTTTATTTCCTTGTTTCTTTAATGACACTTTGCAATTTTTTCAACAATATGTAAAAAATCTTAAAACTATCTTAAATATAAGGTGAAAAACAATGGTCACTTTTCATTTAGTTCTGCCATCAGTACTAGTAAAAGTGGCAACAGTTTTAAACACCCTTAGTTTCCCTGTAGGAAGAGATCACACGGACTGAGGCTGGCAGTGTGCAGGACTGTTCATTTGATATAGAAAATGTTTTATGATATAGACAGCTATGCCACCATTCTGGAGAACTGCTATATCTCTTTGTAGATATCTTGTTCGTGCATAAAAAGGAATGTTATTATCTCTCTTGTAAAGTTTATTTTGGCTGTCTGAAGGGCTTTCTAATGCTCCATCAAGTACTCCACCAGTTTTCTCAAAAATGGATGTGGCTGGTGGTGATTCATCTTGTGCAGAATAATTAATTGACATTTTCAAATGATGATCAATCTAGAATGATGTGATTGGGATTATTTGCTTAAAACAGTATTTCACTTATTGACAGTGTGTGGTTTCTGTCGTTATTTTGATGTGTAGTGGCAGAATGCTCCAAATAAAGATAGCTGGAGCTGCCTGTTACAGAAAACAGGGAAAAGAGCTATATTCTGTTTGAAACCATGGGATAGTTTTCATTGAATTCATGCAACTCTGACTCCTGGACATAATTAAGCAGCATGTGGAATTCATAAACTCACGAAGCTCCCTTCACAGAGCCATTGCCCTAAAATAAGTAGTCTTAAATATCTTTAATGAAATCCTCAGAGCAACAAGTAACTCCCACTCCCTACAAGTGGATTATTACAGTCTTCACAGCCTTGTGGAAGTTTTAATTGAAGGGCAGTACTTAAAGGGATGGTGTGGGATGACTCTAAGGTAAGATTGATCAGTACAGGCAGAATTTTATTACAAGTGTCAATTAGATTGAAAAGTGTTATAAAAAAGATCATTTGCATAGCTTTAGGGGACAAGGAGACACATTATTCTGAAATCTCCTTTGCTGATTGTTTAGTGATTCTCTAAGGGTAACAGGGAGGAAATATTCCCTCCTGCAAGAGGAGACAGTAGCCACTTTCTGACTGGCTTTGATTTAAAGCTCGTTAATGAGATATGTGCAGCTAATTAAGAGCAGGGAGAATTTAGCTATATACCACAGTGGAGAACAGCATTTATCAGAGAGGATCAGACTATTGCCCTATGGAAGTTCAGTGATGTGCTACCAAGAACGATTCAGTTCCAATATTGCAGAGGAGGGCAATACAGCGAATAGCTAAGGCTGGTTGAAGACACATTTTTTTTCCCCTAGAAAAATAAGGATGTACTGACAATGCATTCTTTTAATGAAAAACCTCATTTTTGTTAATTCAACACAGTAAGGACAAGCTCTTCCTTTTCATTTTCACCCTTTTTTCCTCTGGAGGGAAGGGACAAATTAGCAGACAGAAAGCCTTTGGCTATTGCAACTAGATCTTTTTTGGTACTTGAGCTAGACCATGGGAGTGTCTACAATAGCATTTTAGTTGGGAGCAGGAGCATCCTTCTGAAACAAATCTTCCTGCAGCCCCCCATGTCCCATACTTTTGTTTCCATCACAGAAATGGAAATGTGATCACAGAAATGAGTGTGCATGAATTAGATTTCAGACAGAAACATGTCTGAAGGATGTACTCCAGGCACGCACCTAGTCTGCTCCAGTTGCTAATGAGCATCCAGGCCCTGGACCAGTCTAGAGCTAATCCAAAATAAAATGCTTTAATAATAATGTTGGGATCTCAGCACCAGCTGTTTTACTCTAGTGATCTGTTCCTTTTGGGCTGCACTACTTGCTAATGCAGATATAGTAGGTGTCTCTCTACACAGCATAGTCACTCCTGGTATGATTCATAACCACACAGCCAGTAGCGCAGTTTGACTTGCCCTAAGGCATTGGAGACACATCTGCACTGACCTCACACATTGGACCCAGGACTTACAGAATATCCATTCTGTGTGGCATTGTGAAGGCCAAGTGAGATACACAGCACCTAAAAGGACAGCAGGTGCCTGTGTCTAGGCAATGCGATCCTGCTCACTGTCTGGGAATTCATCTCCAGATTGTAGGCACCCAACCTTCATTATATAAACATAGACATCTGTATGTAGGCTTGTTGTCTGTATTCCATTAAAGTCAATGGAAATAGATGACCTAAATATAGTGCCATTTTTAGGCATCCTGGGCACCTACCTGTCCTCCAGGCCACCTGTCCTATCAGCTAGTAAGGTGTAGATATCACACATGCCATTGAATAACTCAAGATGCTGAATTCCACCTTGAGACAATACAGTCAGTGGAGCCTGGAGAGTCATTCAGTTCACCCAAAAGTAGATGTAGGACACAGTTCAGTTGCCTAGACATAGGCATGTGGTGTTGTATGAGATACCTCAAGGTATACAGAACATCTGCACAGGGCTGGTAGCTCTGACACAGGATTTATGGGAGACTCACAGCCTTCTGCAGCTGTATACCAAGGTGAGATACCCTACAGTGCCTGAAATGAGGCAAGATGCCTGTGTTTAGCAACGGGCTTGGACAGAGCAGCACACTGTGGAAACAAGGATAACATATTTTGTCATTTGCTCTGTCACTTCCCTCCTCCATATCATCCAATTTTTTTTTTTTGCCTTTGTAAGAGGTAGTGAATATGCACTGCCAGGTGAAAACAGTGTGAAAATGAAATATTGGGGGAAAAAAACTCACAAGAAAAGATCAGAAATCTGCCTTCAGGTCCTTCTCTTTCTGTGCCTTTTCCAACAGATGAGTTCCCAGCAAGACCTAAATGTACAGTAAGAAAAAGTATGTTGTTTAGTATTGTGTGACTTTGGAAATTTTCTGTGTGAGGGAAAGCTAGGCACATCTCATATTCCCTATTCTGGAATATGAATATCATCTCGTGGTTGTATTTTGTCCACAGATCAGTTATAGTGTTCTTCAGGGAGATGAGATCACCTTCTTGAGGGAAATTACAACTAGGGATCTATCTTAGAACTTTTCCAATACCATGCATATTCATCTATTTATTTCATTTCAAATTTTGCTTTATTCAGTTTTCAGGGGCAGATTGCAGTGTATGGTGAATAAATTTTTTGTCAGAAGAAACTGTTTTATTATGAATATCTGCAGTTTCTAAACTGTACTTTGGCTACTTACATAATTTCATACAGCCATTTCTTTGTCATGTGACCTGAAACTCTAAAACTACCTAAAAAAATAAACTGAGAGAAATTAGGAATACTTCATTTGATGCATTATAGGTAGCAGAGGGACGTAGTCATAATGTGTGCTATTGCTACATACAGGTCTCTCTCTTCTGCCATTTCTAGCTAGCAAACTTATAGGTGTTAAAGCAGTTCTTGGTATTCATCCCTCAGTGCATCACTTTGCACTTTGTACAATTAATTTTTAAACCATTTTCTTTATGCAATCTCCAGAATATTTTACCTGTTTCTATAAAATATTGCAACATTCCTCTTTATTGATGTGTAATGCAACTTCATGTCACCAGCAAATGTCATTTGAACACAGCTATATTGCTTGCCTAACTCAGACGTTAAAATGTTAAATAAGTTTGGTCTCAGATTTTTAGGAAAGCCTAGGAAGAACCTCCTTCCAGTCCCATGAAACTCCTTGTAACACAATCCCTTGAGTTGGCTGCATTTTATCAAATATATAGTTTTTGTTGTCTTTGTGAAAACTTACTTTTTCGTCAAATACTCTTTCATCAAACACTAGGGAATTTCAAAAATTCCCTAGTAATGGACAGAGTACAAAAATTAGTAGCTACCCAACAATATTTTCCCCTCTTAAGATACAGGAATTTATTTTGCTCTTCTCTCAAGCACAGTAACTCCTTTAACTTGATAGATTCATGAAAAATACTGTTTTGATGGCATAGCTTATTTAGGTAGCTTGTCAGCTCAGCGTGACTTGCTAGTGGTCAAACTGAACATGCAGTTCTGAGAAAATATAATTTAGTTATGCACATACACTTGCTGTTGGTTTTGATCATTGACTTGCATGTAATGTAGAGATCAGTGCTTGGTTTCGTGGATGTGGAAGTGCGTGCCTGCATGTGTGGAAATTAGCTGCAGAATCACAGAATCCTGAAATCATAAAAAAGTTGACTGGAAGATCATCTAGGCCAACCTCCTGCTTGAAGCGGGACTAAGGTCAATGCTGGATTAGGTCAGACGTGGCTCTGTCTAGTTTTTGGTGGATACAATTTCTCGTGTATTTGCTTGAGTGCTTTAACGTTCAAGGAAAGCAAAAACAAATGGGTCATGAGTAAGGGTGATGTGAAATTCAGATTTGTGTTTGAATGAATATTCACAGATCTCTCATATTATTCCCTCGGGCCATGAAAAGTACAGGCACAGATTACTGAGAACTCTCTAGACTGACTGATTGATATGGTTTGTATTTGCCATGTAAATGTGTAGTGTTTAATACTGTATCTATACAAATATAATGCTGATTGACAAACTTGCCCAGAAACAGTCATCTCCTAGGAGGAGGAAGTCATTAACATTTTAAAAAGCAAAATCCTAAAGGAAGGCTGTTCAGACACCACAAAGGAAGGTGGTATTTTGAAATCTGCGAAGGTATGAGCAGTCAATATTAAGGATTCCTTTGTTTTTATTGGAACAAAATTCAAGGATTTTTTTTTTCAATAAGAGAAACACTTGATATGCAAACTAGAAGAATTCAAAAAGGATTGAGGAATAATTAATTTTATGATATATATTAGAACATGAAAACAGAATTGTAAATTGCATATTTAAATTTTTAAAAATGAGAAAATGTACAACATGTTAAAGAAGCCTTTAGCATTTGAGCTCCACAGAGGACTATCAAGGGGAAGGACACTAGCTCTGAATATAGCCTACTTGCTCACAAGTTGCCAGAGATCAATCCTCTAAGTCAAACAATATGCTGCTGTTAAGGGGAAAAAAAGCACCATTTATTAGCTAAGGTTTTTTTACCTAGGTAACCTGAGTAAGATATCAGTTGAGATAGTAACCATTTATTGTAGTGCCCTGCCTTGAAGAATGAAAAAGTAGTTTCCATTTTAATGAGCAGTTGTAAAGGAGGATGTTAGTTCACACAGCGCCAGAGAGAGAACTGCTGACGGCATGAGCAAGAAGTATAATGAGTTTTGGTTTTATTAACAAAGTTTGCTGCATCTTCCACTTTCCTTTCCAGTCCCTGTGCACCGTCTTGTCAGAAAAGGTCCCTGTACCTTCTTGATGTCTTCAATCTACTTTGCCTCCGTTGATCTATGTACCATTCTTTTCCTCTGGCTTTTTGATTGGCTTTTTGATTGCCTTCATCCTTGGTCTTTTCACTGTTTCTCTTTCCACTCATTGCTTCCTCCCCTTCCTGCTAAAATGGGAGACATCTTCTCAAAGGACAGCCCACGTACCATAAATTTTAAAACAATGGGGTTTGTGACCATCTTTCCTAGGTTCTGCTTATCCAAAAAAAAAAAGACCACCCCAACTGGTTTGATCAACTGTATAGGGTGCTTTCATCTTCCTCAAAATACTGAGGAAGGATGATCAAGAGCATATGAAAAGCCGTGTTTGATTCTATCATCTGCTGGATGATCACAGAAACACATAACTCACCTATCATTTATTGCAAGACTTGTAGTTAACCTTTAAAATTACAACTTTGTGAGGCTCCACACTTTGCTGCAGCACATCTGAATCAGAACATGAACGCTGTGGGGCAGGTCTGCAATGTATTAAACCGGTTTGCTTCCTATTAACATTGAAAACTGAGAGCTCTCTGTGTGATTCCCCAGCCGTGGGATGACTCACTGCAACTTTGTCTCTGCTGGAAGGGGACTTGATGATGCCTGCAAGATCCAATTCCTTTCCAAAAGCAGGAGGTGGTCCTGTGAGCCTCCCACACTAGTCCTCTGCAGGCTGGCCAACAACAAGTAAAGCGACGCATGAAAGGTAATGTAGGTTATATTTAAAAGCAAGCTGTCATCCTTGCAGTTCAGCTGCGCTTAGCCAATTGTTGTTTTGAAATGCACCAACCTGGGGAACCAGAAATGCAATTTCTAGAAGGCAACTTCACCTCTTTTTATCTCTAGACCTATAGCACTAGGATTTCTCCCTCATTTCCAGTGTAATCGATGTGATGACTTACAGATAAAGTTCATAATTCTGCTTCTCGGTCTTGCCTGAGAGCCAATACATTTCTTGAAATCACAGCCTTCTTATCGGGAAGTCACTGAAGGTGCAATTCCACTTCATGATTTCTCTAGTAGCAAGGGAGTTTCCAGGGTCAATCTGTTTGCTTTTCTCCCCCACTTGCCACAAGTTACTGCCTATGCAGCAGTACTTGTTCAACTGCCTGGGCAGTCATGACCTAAAATTGGTCATTGTAGTGATCCCGTGTTTTACAAGCCTTCCAAAAACAAGGGGGAAGATGCCAAAGATGACTTCTCAGCAATGGTGACTAGCACATACTTTCAATATTATTTGATACTTACAATATTCTAGGCCTAACACACCAACAGGAGATCTTGTCAGCTGCCTGCCGGTTCCAGGCTCTCACGGATACTTATAATTAGTTTTCTGCCCCATTCCTGCTTATTCCTTCAGCCTCCCCCTCCCACCTTATCTGCCCTTCTCCCCCTTATACTCTCATCTGCTTTTAACCCACATACTGCCTCTCCTTCTTCTTGGATTTCAGGTTAGGTCCTCCCCTTTCTAGAGGAAACTGTAGGAACTTTTTGTGCCCTTATCTTCTCTTTGGCCAAATACGTGAAGCTGGCACAGGGGAAAGAGCAAGCAAAGTGTTCTCCTGTAGGCAAGGCTGAACTCGCAAAGGAGAACAAAACTTCTTCTTCCACCATGAGATTCGTCCTTGACAGCTGGAAGTACTCCTCATATCTTGCATATGGCACACCTTTTTATAGTAGCATTTATTGTTACATGTAGAACAACTTATAAGGATGCAAATCAGTGAAATATCTCACTGGTTTAAGGAAGACAGAATTCTGTGGGTAGGAACACAATGTTTCTCCCAAGACTACTTTGGGCCTGATTCAAAGTCCACGGGAGGCAGCTGGAATCTTTGTTTCTCTTGGTCTATCTTCTCTATTTATAAATACAATTACATTTGCAGTGGAGTAGTCTTGCAGTGTTTGATTACTCACTGCAAACACAGGTATTTTAAAGCTGTGGGTGAAAAATATTAATCCGATAGCAGGTCATCTTGTTTACTGCGATACACAATCATGAAAAAGTTAAAAGAAATTAAAAACTGAAGTTGATGTTTATTCTGCAATAATGAATTCCTTAGAGAGAGAAGTTTTCTTAGGAACTATTTGGTGCAGGAAGCCTAGTATAGCTGGTCTAATCCTGCTTAATGTGAATTACACACACAACCATAGATATACCCACTATATTTTAAGTAGAAAGTGAGTACCGATTAAATTATGAAATCCATTGTTTCTTCCTTGCAATTTCAGTGACTCATATAATCGAATTACAAGATCTGTGGTTTTAATAGTAGCATGTTTTTGCTCTTAGTCTCTTCCTCAGAGTACTGGTATTATAGAAGTTTTTTAACCAGAAAATCTTTACAGATGGTGTTTAAATTTGCACCGACGAGGGGTGGAGAACGTGCTGGTTTTGGCTGGAGTAAAGTTAATTTTCTTCCTAGTAGCTAGTATGGGGCTATGCTTTGGATTTGTGCTGGAAACAGTGTTGATAATACAGGGACGTTTTAGCTATTGCTGAGCAATGCTTACACAGGGTCAAGGCCTTCTCTGCTTCTCACCCCACCCCACCAGCGAGTAGGCTGGGGGT
>NW_008795495.1:5955638-5973753 GCF_000699145.1 Aptenodytes forsteri | reverse complement strand
ATAAAGCTGGGGGAAGAAGGAGGAAGGGGGGGACGTTTAGAGTGATGGTGTTTTGTCTTCCCAATCAACCGTTACACATGATGGTGCCCTGCTTTCCTGGAGATGGCTGAACACCTGCCTGCCCATGGGAAGGAGTGAATGAATTCATTGTTTTGCTTTGCTTGTGTGTGTGGCTTTTTCTTTCCCTATTAAACTGTCTTTATCTCAACCCATGAGTTTTCTCACTTTTACTGTTCTGATTCTCTCCCCAGTCCCAGCTGGTTTTCTTTTTTCTTTCCCTATTAAACTGTCTTTATCTCAACCCATGACACTTTTTACTGTTCTGATTCTCTCCCCCATCCCAGCTGGGTGGAATGAGTGAGCAGCTGTGTGGTGCTGAGTTGCCGGCTGGGGTTAAACCACGACAAAAATAAATTAATTGTTACCTGATTTAAGTGAGCTCTCAGTGAGTTTTATCTGTTGTGAGCAGAATACACATTTGTTTGTATTCTAGACTCATCACATTTTACAAGGTTGAAAAGTGCATAACAATTTTAATTCGTTTTTAAAGGACAAGTTGATTCTGCATTTTTGCTTGCTGCCTTAGAATATTGCGCTCATTTCTATGAGGCACATATTCAGACAGCTCTTCCTTAATAAGGTAAAAGTTGTAGAAAACATGCATTTGAGATTTTGTAATTAAGTACTCAATTTGAGCACACTTACCAATGCCAGAGGTAATGATTCTTTGAAGTTTATCGTTCATAGTAATCTTTTCGTACTACAAAAAAGGCAAGTAACATTGTGACCAAACAAAATTAGAACCATAAATTAGATTAGCCCTCTGCTTAGTTTTTCACCAAACAACCGGTTCAATAAATCACTCTGCATGGCCTATAGATTATGCTCACTGCTTTTCCTGTGTCACATCAGCACAACAGTGTACCATAAAATGTTATTTGATACATGCAAAGTGAGTCAATGGATATTTTAAAAACAAAAAAGAAAAAAGAGATAATTTTTACTATTTTAAATACAGTATTGTTTCCAGAGGATATTTGGTTGGAAAAATATGAACTGGCTGTAGCAGTGCAGTAGGAGCATAGGGTAAATTTCTGCAATATCATGCTCCTACAGATACAATCGGTTACTGGCTGCTGTCATAAGTGACAGAGCCCACTTCAGGTTTTGAAGTGTGAAGGTTAAACTGTGAACACCCCAAATGACACACCTACATTTTCCTTTGATGTTTTGTGTATGTGGTATTGTTCCTATCTATCTCTGATCTCACTGGTGGAGCTGGTCCATGACTGTACTCCCCCTCTTCCATCTTGCAGTCTTTCACAAATGACCGTCATGCTTGCATTTCCCCCAGCCTTGCAACACAAACCTGCATGAAGTCCCACATATTTCAGCTCACACCTTTTGCAAAAATGCAGTAAATCTATCCATACATCTTCATGGTATGGTCTAGAGACAGCAGGAGTGTGAGTCAACCTGACGCATAATGTCCAGAGAAAGAGAGAGGTTGGGTGGCACTGGAAATGTTATTGCAGTCAAAAGCAAAGAAAATCTGTTTTCTATTCCCCATGCTTCTAACAGTGAACAAACTGCAAAGACCTCAAATTTGCCTGGCAGTAAGAAGAGTTGATAAATGAGTGTCTTTTAACCATTCCAAGGTAATAATAATGGATAAACAAATGAATAAAGAAATAAGAATTGGTCCTTGATGCATCATTGATCAGATCCCTTGTCTCCTGACTCTATTTCTGTGCTTTTTATGTTATCTATTCGGTACCTCTAAGTAGTGGGAAACAATAGCAGACACAACCTAAGTACAAACTGGAATGAGTACCTTGGTCTTTTTGATTAACATTCCTGCTTTTTGAATCTAAGACATTAAAACTGCTTATCACAGAATATTTTTTATTTATAAGTACTGATTTTTATGTGAAAATAATTTTTGCTGAAATCAAAACTATTCTTAGGAATAGTGGTTCTGACATAGCTTTGGTTGGAAAGGTACCAAGGTGGAGCTTGAGACTGTAAGGTAGCTAAGTACTTGCAGGCTAGCTAATATTAGTGATATTAACTATAACTCACTATTAGCTATCAATCATTATTCATAACAGTAGTAAATTGTTTATCTAGATCACAGGAGATCCTTAATCTGCATTTGTCAAAACAGGGACATCCATGGTGATTTTGCATGTCTTAGCTTAAGGTCTTTGGATTAAAGAGGACTCTTTGTCTCGTGTGCTTTTCACAAATGTTTGTGAATGGATCTTGTTTTCATTCTGTATAAAATTTTTAAGCAATTAATCCTAGAAATACTTGACAAAATGCAGCCTGTGTTTTCCTGTTAACTTTATGTGTAAAGTGTGCCAAGAAAGAGACATAATAGATGCTATGAAGAATGGAGAATATTCTCCTCTCTGATATGCCTTTTGACTTATTGAAGATATTTATAACTGGAGATTAGAGTACCAAACAACCTGAACACCCTCTCTTTTACAAAACGTTTCTGTTAACTACACTACTTTTATAACTAAGCTGCACAGCTTCTTTATGAACCAGTCAGTAGTCTCTCCTTTCTTTTACAAATGAGGTAGCTGGGAAGTCTTTCACTCTTGGCTTGGTCCTGGCTTGGAATAGAAGCCAAATCTGTGAAAGAGCTGACCTGTGTGTCATGGGGAGTCATGTTGCCTGAAGTTGGGCATGCTAAATCTTGGTACTATTGATAACTATTTTTTTAACCATTGGACTTCAGACGGCCCAGAGTGAAGCCTGAACATATTCTTCTTCTATCTCACAGTGGCTTCCCGTAAACTAACTGCTTAAAGGCTACACGAGCACAGAGGACTTCTTTGCTAAAATGGAAGAGCTGAACCTATCGACAAGTCATTACTTGTATTACATTCTTTTAACCTTTGTAATCTAATACATAATATAAATGTGTATTTATAAGATTCTTTGTTGGTGCTTACTTGGGAAACTTGGATTTGTTGACATATACTGATTCATCCAAACTAATTTTTATAGTCCTTCAGTTCCTTCACAACCAGAAGTGATTCAGTCCATTTGACTGAATCATATATGAGCTATGAAAATGAACAAATCACAAAGATACAGTATAGCAGATTCTTAGTATCATTGTATATTCCTGCTAGTATTATAATGTACTAGGTGGGTCGGGCATAAAACTGTCTGGATAAGGAAAGGATTCTTCATCCTTATTTTGATTTTTTCATGTATTTGTATAAGGCAAAAGACTACCAATTATACATTCCCAAGGAAAAAAAAAAAAATTTATGTGAATATTGTTAGTGAAATAATTTTAAAAACATGAGATCTTGTTGTCTAATATTACCTAGATTCTCAGGTACTTGACTTTTTATCTCTCAGTCAGCCAACACGAGCAAAAAAGTGGCCTAAAGGCTTAAATGTTCCAGTGGTTACTCCAGCACAATCATCTAATCTGTGACCTCTATCCCTTTGGTTTTTATAATGTCCTTATAAAAACATAGTACATTTAAGTATGCTTAAAGTGCTACTGGCTATAATTAAAGTTCTGTCAGCCTTTTCTATTATAAATCCCTCTTTTCAAGGTTTAATATCTCAGCGGTTTCAATTCCCACTAGGCTAAACTTGATACAGAAGCTGTCAGCATGAATGCAAATCCCTCCTACCTTCAAAACTGTATTTTCAATTCATAAAGTTGCTGGTTTTTATTGAGTCCTACAGTCTGCAAAAGTATTTCTGATTAGCTCCCCTCCCAAAGTGTCTCACACTGTCTTGTCTCATCTTAAATAAATCAAGAAATAAATGTGTCCTAACTTTGAAATGCAGACACACGCTGATGGAGTTTCCTTTTTCCTTGTTCTAGGCTATAGACTGAGTGCAGCCATATTGAAAACTGCTGACTTCAAGATACATCCCCAGACTCCTCCAGACTTCATCTGCTAGGATGTGGAAAGCAAAAGTTAATTACCTTGGCCATAAACTAGTATACTTCATATCTACCTTTCCCATATTTATTTCTTAATACTGGACTGCATTCACTAAACCTTTGATTAGAGGGAAGTGGGTGACTCTTGGAGAAATTAGCAGATACCCTGATTAATGAACTTGTCAGTTTGGGGATAAGTCTAGAGCTGCTTAGTACCACTCTGCCTGAGCATCTTCTACTTCAGTAGTGCAAGTTGTATTTCTAGATAGGAAGGAGAATGACCATTCTTGGTCTCCAATATCAGGAGAAGAATATCTTGAAAGCTGAAGCGACTCATGCAGAGTACCTTGAAACTGGCCTAAACCAGAAAGAAAATAATTGTCAACAGCTTGATGGTCTTTTAAATTTACTGATGTCCACATTTCAAGTTGTTACGGAATATTACAGAAAAAAAACGTTGGTGTTTCCCTATTTCTTACAAATGAAATATGTTCATTCTCTTTTAGATTAGCTCTCCTACACAGACCCTCAAACAATTGATGCCTTAATCAAAAAATATTGCATCAGGACTTCTTGATCTCTTCCATTCTGAGTCCATGAATATTATATTCCTGAGCAGCAACTCCACTTTACTCTCTTTCCTCCTCCCCTCGAGGCCTGTGACTAGGGCATATTTCTGGAAGTGGAAGCTATTTATGGGACTAAAGGTCTCAGAAGCAGAGGATTTTGGTCATCCCATTCTAGGCGACTGATTAAACTTTGGGCTGGTACAAGAAAGGACCATCTAGCTGTCAAAGTGGAGGAGGTCATTTCATGGTCTGCAGCTCAGTTTTGCAACCGAAAAAAACCTAGCTGAATCTGCAACATAGGTATCACATACCCAGATTTTGAAACATATTATTTTTCTTTGGTGTTTCTAATTGGCTGCCCTTGGCATGCTGGTAAGCATGAGTCCTGATGTTCTGAACTCCATTCTAGGCTGTGTGTCTAGAAACATACTGAGGCACAAGGATTCATGACTATCTGTGTAAACTTAAGCTTTAACATTGCAAAAGAAAGGAAAAAAAACCTCTTGGTGTGTGTATATATATACATGTATATATATATGCTTGTGTATACACCTTGATTTACATTATATATGCATACATATTTATACACATACACTTTGAAATATACTTTGCCTTTGGGTTTGTTTACGCTGTGGCAGATTGGAAAAGGGAAAACTGAGATATTGTCAAAATAACTCAGATACTACTGTTTTATCGGCAATAGCAGGAAAAAGATGACAAGTTGTTCATCACAGAAGCTCTCTGTCAGGTCTGAAATAGACTTCAGTGCTAAATACCACCTGGGGACAAAGGAGATGGCTATTTTGGTTCCTTATTAGCATCCCCTCACCTCTACAGATACCGCCTGCCCTTTCTTTCAGAGGTTTGTGGTGGGTTAACCTTGGATAATAGTCAAACTCCCACCCAGCTGCTCACTTACTCTGCCTCCTCTGTGGGACAGGGGAGAAAATAGGATGAGAAACCTTGTGGGTTGAGTTGAAAAATGGGAGATTGCTTCCCAATTACTGTCGTGGGCAACACAGACTTAACTTGGGGATAATTAACTTAAATTATTGCAAAATAAGGTGTTCTGGTAGTGGGAAACAAGAGACAAATATTAAAACAACACCTTTCCTCCCCCCTTTCCCAGGCTCAACTTCACTCCTTCACTCTGACCCCTCTACCCAGCTCCCTGTGCGGTGCAGGGGGCAGGGGGCTTCAGGGGGGTTGTGGTCCGTATGTAGCAGCTTCTCTCTGCCAATCCTTCCCTCCCACACTTTTCCTCTGCTCCAGCTTGGGCTTTCCACAGGCTGCAGTTACTGCCTTCCTACAAGCCTTTCCTTTCCTCATGTCTCTACGCCATTGTAGCTACAATGGTTGTAGAACTCAGAAGCTCCAGGCTTCATGGAAAAGTGCTTCTAGCTTATAGCAAATAGCAACAACATCCATCTACGACTTTTTTTTTTTACCATGCAGTTCTAAACAGGAACCAAGGCAAGCATGGTGGAGTAAAGCAATGCAAACAAGCTCCCACCTTTCTTCTACACCATGAGGTGCAGAGATGCATTGTTATTTCTACAGTTAGGTTTCTAATGCAAATGGATTTACAATAAAATTTAAAAACGGGCAATTGATTTTGATCCATTTAACCCGGTTATGGTTTTATTAATACTTGTAGCTTGAAAGAGCCATATTTCAACTGAAAATGGTAATTTGGTGGAGGTGCATTGAGAAATGGTTGAGAGGGGAGAGTTTTATAAATGTTTGGGAAAAATATTTGTTGCAATAAAATTATATATTTTCACACATAAAAGCAAAATATTAGTGGAAGTGTTCAAAAAGTCCACACAATGAACTATATATAACTGAATTATTCTTAACACTAAACCTTTAATACTGCAACATTGGCTGCTCTGTCAGTTTAGTCCTTTATCTGTTTTTGCTAGAACCATTGACTGCTATAAGCATGTAAGTGGAATGTATCAATAGCGATGTAAGGACTTAACAGTCTAAGTAATAGCTCTATTTGCAAAGGGAATAGAGAGATTATCAATGGGGGAGTGGTCTACAGCTCTAGTCTGAATTGACTCATCCTTTGGGATTTCACTTCTCTCACTGTCACTTCCTATATTATTTTGTTATTTACTGTGATATTAAATAACACAACAAATAGCAAGAATCACGTGGAAAGTCATCTGATATGCTTTTGTCATGTTATCATGGTTCTTTTTTGTGGCTGCCTTAGATCTGATAAGTACCCACAACTTTGACTAAAACAATAGACTGAAATGAAAAGACTGCTTCTTTGAAAAAAAAAAAACAAACTATAGATTTTCTTTCACTGCAAATCAGGATATTTGATGTCCTTTTCACCAATTATAATTCATGGGCCAAACTCAAGTATGTAGTAGTATAAATTATCTTTTTGAAAAATGGTAGGATATTCTGTTAGAAGCCAAAGATACTAGACATTCCTGAATAAGAATTGGAACTAGCCTCATATGTGGAGCCCAAATTAGCTGGGGAGTAGCACTGGTAAGAGAAAAAGATGCAAGAGATGAAAAGATGCATGCACCATAAAATAGTAAGGAGTAAAAATGAGTCAGAGAGACGGTCAGGCCAGTTAGAACTAATCCTTCTTAAATCTCAAATAAAATATGCAATCAAGAAAAGTTCAGCGTCCTACTTTTGTGAAAGAAAAGTTGAATGCAAAGTGTTGCTTTTTGGTCTAGTTTGAGTACAGCCCAGTGCCAGAATACATAGGCACTTTGTCTGCTCAGAAGCCTACAGCTGTTGTGCTTTTCAGCTTGGTTCACTTGAGTTCTTTTGTCATTCAGGTGCACTGCCTTATTGAACTAAATCCCCATGTATTTGGAAGTCACTGAAAAGAGGCTACATTTGTAGGCAGTCTAACTGTGCTTGTTATTGTTTGTGACTTGAAGTGGGTTCGTAAGATGGTGGAATAAAATATTAATGAAAATGCATTGGAAATGTGTTAAAGCAACCATTTCTGAAATATCTAAAAAGAGAGCTTTTTTTGAGGGGAAGGAAGCACTTTAGTTTTAGTTTTTAAATATATTTATATACATATAAATATAAATACACACACAAAGGAATGCACATCCTTCCAAACAGTGATACTTTTTAATGTATCCATAGGAATCCAGCTGTGATCACAGAACTTTGTAATAAACTATCTCTTTTTATTTACTGGACAGATTAATTTTCTGATCTGCAAATAATTTAATGATGCTGATAATATGTGGGAGGAATGTACTGTACCCAACACACTGGATTTTTGTAAATCTCTTTAATATTGGCAAGATCTAACAAAGATGCATGCTCCTATTACAGGATTTACACAATGCTAAATATTTTTAGATTGATTTCAGCAGAAGTACTCAGAGACGACTCTTGCAAGAGTCTCAAGAGGATCTAGTTTAGCATGAATTTTATAAAAATGAAAAAATACAACAAATGTAATATAATTTGAACATTTAATCTGTTTACTTTTTAACCTTTATGAAACGGTAGACCTTGTATTTTCAGTGTAATAAATGATTTGCAGAAATTCTCCTCTAATGTAAATTAAGATTTTTTTTTCTTATAGCAATTGATTCTGCTTTAGTAATTTTGAATTTCTCTCAAACAAATGGTTGAAAAAGGAGTAACATGAAGGAAATGGACAAATGATTGCACACAGATTATTGTTGCAACTAGTTTTTCTGTTACTTGCAAATATAAGAGTATTAAACTAGAATAACGCACATCAAAGTGACCCAGAGCTCAGCTCTATCTAGCCTTTTTGTTTCAGCTCAGATCTAAACATTTGTCTCCTATGAGATAAAACACACAGTAAGGCAAGGACATGCCAGCTCATACAAAACCTAGCAGGAGAAGCTCTGTTTTGTTTTGTGAGGCTTTTGGATTTGAATTAAGTTAGCTAGTATCCAGTAAAAGTAACATTTCTCCCATGCTGTCTTTTCTCATATCCGTATTTTCACAGTACAATCTTCATTTACTAGAAAATACAGCAAAAAGTTGTTTGGGGGGGAGCAGGCAATGAAGCCAAGGATTTATATTTTCAGCTTGGATCAGAACTCAGATGTGTTCCCTAATTCACCTCTTATCCACATTATTAAATGTCTTAACCAAGGCTATGTAATGCACATCCAGGCTCTCGGCACCCTTACGGGCAGAGAAAAGCTAGGGTGAAGCTGCGACTGTTCACTTTATTCTTTCTGTAGCATAACTTGATCAACATGAAGCCATGGGCTCTGTTTTTTTAAGAAATGGAGGAAAGAATAAAGTTTTCAGTTCTCCTCTG
This sequence comes from Aptenodytes forsteri, assembly GCF_000699145.1. Lineage (NCBI taxonomy): Eukaryota > Metazoa > Chordata > Aves > Sphenisciformes > Spheniscidae > Aptenodytes > Aptenodytes forsteri. The sequence goes on along the minus strand of NW_008795495.1, from coordinate 5,964,950 downwards.
GGACAGCTTTTGAGCTGTTGGGGACAGATGCATTAGCACTCAACAGCTGAAATAAAGTTACCAGCTGAGATAAAGTCTGTTTGCTCAGAGCTCTTCACTGAGCTGTGCCTTTTCTGTGGGCACAGCTGGTCAGTGCATAAGGGACATCTATGTACCTCACCCCCTTTGGTGTTTTGGTATCTGTACTTTAGATTTGGCTGAAGAGGCTCTGATGTTATAACACTTCTATAAGTAAACCTGACACATTAGAGCATGAGCTTATATTCTCTGTATAGAAATTTATGGTGATTAGGATTTCTCTAGCGAATACAGTTTGTAGAACTGTGCTTCTAATATTTCATTTCCACCTGCTGATCCTGTGTGGTGTAGGGAACTTGAATGCTGCTTGATTCCCATATAAGCTGAAAGTGTATCAGGTGCTCTTAAATCTTATGACCGTGCATGGTTTCCATCTAATCATTTACATTGAGCTTATCACCACGATGGCACAGTGTCTTACCAGTGTGTGTCCAGAAGATCACTGTGCTTATAATTCTAGAACAGGTATTTAGTAATTATCAAGGTTTTTGAAATGTTCCAGATAAGACATAGTAAGAGACAATAAACTGAGAAAATGGTTGTCTTCATATACCCTCTGAAGGCAATTTGATTTTTCAAATTATGTTTGCGATAACACTGAACACAAAAAGACACTGATGTGTTTTAACACTGTTGCTAGAAATCATACACAATTTTTGTTGTTCTAGCTCCATGATGGAAAAGAATCAGCCAGCTTGTTTTGTTTGCCCTGAGGTCATGGTAAAGTGTTGTAAGGCTCACGAAATTAAAAATGGCAATGAATAAGCAACTGAGTCATTTCTTCTGTGTTTCCAGAAATTAAAAGTGGTTTCTTTTCACCAGCCTAATTTTTACCCTCCATTTCTTCACTTAAATGCCTCTCTGACAGATAGTGCTTCACAGCTTCATAGATGTGGCAGCATTTTTCTGAGAGGCTCAAGGAAACGGCAGCTGCAATTTTTATTGTAAACTGCAGCGAAGCATAAGGTTTGGGTTACTAATGAAACCGCACACAATTTGCTAAGGCATAAAAAGGCAAGAAGCACAAGGAAATGCAAAGTTGTCTGGACACAAAGACTCTGTTCCTGGGTTAATTAAAAGAGTAAGAAAAGAGTAAGAACATGTTTTAAAGAGAAAGCGAAGGAAAAACATAAAAATTCAAAGGAAAAAATAAGGTATAAGTTATCAGCCGTAAGAGATGAGAGGGCTCAGGACCCTTTTTTAACCAGGTAAACTTTTATAGAGCAGATTCAGCTTTCATTGCACAAAAATTTTCTCAAGACAGAAGATATTTTTCCTTAAACCAAAAGATAGAGTGCTCCATGTGATAGCTACCTCTCATGATACTGTTGGATTACAGGGTGCAACAGGAACAAGGATCTTATAGAAAGCTGCACACATATCATTAAATAAGACTCCAGCTGTAAATTTGCTTTTCAGTTAAGAAAATCACACAAATGTTCTGTGAGACATGATTGTACAATTTTGCATTGCATTTCACAACAGAATAATTAAAAAAGCTAGTAGTATGAGGTTTCTGATAGTTTTTTACCAAAATATTTTGCAACTCCTTTCAAGTTTATATTAAATTCTTATGATCTGTTGCTATTAATTGTCCATGGTCTGCAAATTAGAAAAAATATTTTATTGGCATAAGAGTCCTTATTCTCTGAAAATCAGAGCAATAATGAGAGATATGGTGCCTTGAATACTGATCTCTCATCATGTCCTCCTGCGTACCCTTGGTGTCTTACCTCCAGCTCTCCAGTTCCTGTTTCTCTAGACCAACAGATCTTCCTCAGAGAAAGCAGCAGTAGACAGAAGGATTCAGGCACGTTTTTTGCATTTAATGTTCTTACCTTGCCCTTGCTATGATTTTGAGAGTATGAGGACAAAAGCAAACTATCACAGTGTTACTAAATGTGATTATAGCACCTCCGCTTTTCCATGGTGCATGGGTTACATACATTCTTTGACTTGTATAAATAAGCAGTGAGGTGCTATACCTTTAGGTCACTAAGCTGCGCTTACTGTTGTGTAAAGATACAAGCACAAAATGTTATCATGAAGTAGCTGGTGCATCAACAAGCATTTGCATCCTAGCATTTCTCATCAGTTTGTTATGTGTACGCACACACACTAGAGGCATTTCTGCCGTTGCTCTTTTTAAACTGACTAACCAGCCAAAGATTCAGGATCTTTCAGGTTGTTGTTGTAAGGAGGTGATTAATCTTAGAGTCATGTTTTTCTTTAGTGCAATTCTGTTCATTCGATTTTCTACGTGTAAAGAAACAGCGAACCGCAGCTCATAACTTTAAATTTAGTTTGGTTAACAACCTCCAAAAAGCTTTCTCTGTAGGCTTTTTCTCCTATGGTTTTCCCACACTCTCTCTGGACCCGTGCTCTGTTTCAGCATGCTTCTTCCAGTCTTTGAATCAACCCCTTTGTGTCTCTTTCAACATGTGAATGCCAGCACAATTTCACACATCAAGAGATTGAATTCTTGAGCAGGCCTGGTGAAATGGAGTGTGGGCAGATGACAGAGGGAAGTAATCAGTGACATGAATCTGTCTCTAGCAGCTATTTTCAATGAAGATGAGTCATCGTGACCCCAAAATGTCAGAGTGGGAGCAGGTCAATGAAGAGGCCACCAGCTCCTTTAGCCCCAGTGCTTGACTAAAATGCTGTGCAGATGTTTTCCTGACCTAGGGACTGGCATATCCACTGCCACGGGGACCCTGCAGCAGCCGTATGTGTTAGCCATGGACTGGTGAGGCACCACTTCAGCTACTTCGCATTCCAGGTGTATAAGTCTGTGGGTTTAGTGAGGGTGGAGAGAATTTCCTTCACTTGCTGGTGGTTTCAAAAGCCACTGTGCAGGCCTAAGAAGAATAGGCATTTTGCATTTAAAAAACAGGGAAGGAATTATGAGTTTTAGCGTACTTTTGACCATTCTGTTCAAAATGAGTTAATTAAACTCCAGAGATGAAGAAGACCTATTGAAACTTTGGGAACATTGACCTTTTCCTTTGACTGTCACCTTGTTTAAATAATTCCAGGTTTAATTAACTGACTTGGAATGAATTGATAAAGGGTTACTGTCACTTACAATTTCTTTTCTTTGAAATGCACCAGTTCTGTGCAATTGCTGTAGTCTCCTATGTTCACCCTAATTATTAAAGTGAATAGTTTTAACCTATTGAAACTTTGGGAACATTGACCTTTTCCTTTGACTGTCACCTTGTTTAAATAATTCCAGGTTTAATTAACTGACTTGGAATGAATTGATAAAGGGTTACTGTCACTTACAATTTCTTTTCTTTGAAATGCACCAGTTCTGTGCAATTGCTGTAGTCTCCTATGTTCACCCTAATTATTAAAGTGAATAGTTTTAAAAGTTGGATTTTTACTTTTAAATGTCTAGTAACTGGCTTATAAATACAACCGGAAACATTTAATAGCATAAATCATAGATAACATATACATAAACACACATATACATGCAAATATATGATGGTCTATAACATTTATCTAGATGAGTCATTCTTAAAAATTTAAATTTTTTGTTGAAGTTGTCCATAAATATATAGAAAAAGTATTGGCACTGGTATTTTTTGTCATGAATTACAATAACATTTCATGAAGATTTAAAAGTCCAGCTTCTCAAGTCAGGTAAGAATCCTAGCTCGAGGCCCTGTGAGTTGAGAAGTATCTTCAAAATACCTGAGACAAGAATTACGTTATGTTGATCAAGATAGTCCGTAGGCTGAGTTTACAACTTTATCAGAAAAAAGGAGTGTTTTTCTTTTTAACCTTCCTATTCTGATACACTCACAGTAGTCTTTATCTGGGAAGCCAAGGAATGACTGAGAAAAGGGAAATTCATTACTCTTGGAAAGGTGGAGGAGTATCTTTCCAGAACGCATGAATGATGCAACCTTGGGATATTGTGCTCCGAGACTGGCACAGCTCTGCTGGCAAAAAAGCCTCTAGGGTGGTAGTAGCAGCACAACTGCACTTCTTCTGGTTTAATATAGTTCACTTTCTTATTGAGAGACTGTAAAGTGCTGTTAATCTGGTTTCACTGGTATAAATAATATTCACAGGCCAACTGTTCAGAGGTAGGGATCCTGGTATTGTACACTGCCAAAGTGCTCATAATGCAGATTTGGCCTAAGGTACCAAACTAAGTAATACATCATTAAGTCATCTGTTACTGAAATCCACAGTAGAGACTCTGTGGAATATCTTAGCCTGAATCTCTACGGTCAAGCAGTATCTTCATTTTGTGGGTCATACATAGGACCATTGCAAAAGATGTATCCAGAGCCAACACCTGAAAAGGATCCAAAACATCTACCCACTGCTAAAGCTGGACGGTCCATTTAGAGTAAAATCCCATGGCCTTGTGTGAAAATGTATGGCACACACCTCTTCCCATACTTATGGTAGACATACTTTTTGGGTTGCCTGTCAGCTCAGGGAGGTTGAAGCTTGCAAAAATGGTTCTTATGCATATGCCAAAAATGTAGAGAAAGCCAGATCTGAATGTGTCAGCTCTATTACATTTTCACTAAGTATATTGCTTGTGGTGATGTGAACTGGGCTCTTTCGACACACGTTCAATACAAAGTGCTCTGTACGTCTTTCTGTGCTTTGCCTGCGCTGCTAGAAAAAGAGAACTTCTCCCCGGCCCCAGAGCCAAATGGTATGAACCAGACATCACTCACACTGCTGAGAGCTAGATGTCAGAGCTGGATGTCACTCACACTGCTCAGAGCTAGCACCCTCCAGAGCAGACTGGCCATGTCCACAGCCCTGTGTTTTCCCTTGACTCCACGTGATGTCTCTAGGGCCACGAACCAGAATTTTTGTTCACGTATAGATGTATTTTCAGTACAGAGCACCAGAGTTAGTGTGAAGGCTGTGTTGCAGCTTACAGACATAACGAAAGTGAGGGGTGTGAAACTGAAGGTAAGTTTTTTCAGACACAGAAGTGTCTGAAAGTGTAAAGCCTGCTGGGATACTGTGGTAGGAAGATAAAGGGAATTAAACAGGTCCAGCCTTGTCCAAATCGCCTTTTGAGGTTGATTTCCAGAGTAAACTATTCTCCAGACTGTGCTTGGAAGAGAAGTAGTTTGAGTAGTTGAAAACATATTGGGGAGGCAGGTGACAAACAGTGTGGGCAGCTAGAGTAGCGTGCTCCCGTCCCTCTGTTCCTGGGCCCTCTTTTATTTAGCTGTACTGACAAAGCTTATCAGCACAGTAGTCAAGATTTCCAAAATCATTTAAACAGTCCTCCTCAGTTTCTTTCACTCTTTTGCGCTCTTTAAAGATACGTATATGATAGTGTGTGTGTACATATATATAACTATGTTGAATACTACATGTAATACCATATATGTGCATACTATTATGTATGTATGTGTTGATGTATATGCATGCGTATGTGTGTAATTTGCTAGATTACTTTGAACTGTCGAATAAAGGTGTTTGTGTTTATTATTCATGACTCGGAAAGGCAAAGAAATAGCCTAAGGAATAGCAAAGAGAAATGCAGAGCTTACAGAAAACACATCTCAGTTTTACAGATGGGTATTTCAAAACATACTACTTGCTTTATAGTATATCCATATCATGAACCATCAATTACGATAGTCAGGAAAGCGATACCACAGCTTAATGACATAGCACATTATTATCTGACCTAAAGAGCTGTGAGACATAACCTCCATCAAACCTGCTATTATCACTTTGTACTTTCTGATCATGTGGAATGGATTCTCTGTCTCCTTGTATAACTTGCAGGGATTATTTCATAATTTGCTGGTGTCATTTGCTGTACCTCATCATTTGCCTGATGAAAAAAAACAGAAAACCAAATTCATTAAGCAGTAAATAAAACTCAAGATGAAGACAAAACATCTAACACGAATGCTGGTAATCAGTTTCTTGTTACAAATGAATGTTTTGAAGGAATAGCTCAATGGTTAGGGTTTGGGTTGTTTTTCTTTTTTTTCTCTCTCTCTAATATTTGTCTAGATGTGAATACTGATGGGGTTTGAGGTTATAAGACCTTCCACTCTGTATCTTTGGCCAGTGTTGTAAATAACAATATTATGATCTATTCTTTGCTGCAGTGTTTAGCACCTTTGATTGCAACGCATTCAGAGAATGTGTTTATGTACAATACAAATTAAGTCCTGATCATGACAGGGATTTATGACTCTTAGAATGGGATTTAGTTGCCTAAATATAGGTCTTCAGTGACATACCATGTGCACAGGGTATCTTTCTTGACCTCCTACTAGTCTTGTAGGCCTTATGTCATATCTGATAGCCTAGGTGCCTATCTTTATCACTTGAAATAGCAGACTGCTATTTTTAGGTTCCTAATCACTCCTCATGAGTATTTTATACATTCTTAAAATAAGAAAAGCAAGGATTCATCCCTAATGTAATGTTATGTACAAAGCTCCAACCAACGTGGGACAAGAGGAATTATTCTGGACTGTGAAATCAGCTCCCTCACAAGTCTGAATTCACAGAGGAGATCCCCTGGCTATAGCTGCATTACAAAGTCCGCCTGAGTTGGCCAGAATCATGGGAGATCAGCTGCAATAATAGTTGAAAGCCAAACTGCACAGATTAATTGTGAAATGGGCACCAAGAGAAAGGTAGCACTGGAGTTAATTCTGCCGTGAAGATATGTTCACAACTGTCCGGTGTTGCTTCCTTTTCAGGCTGACCCACACTGAAGGTTTAGGAAAGAGGGGACGACTATTCATTCCCATGTCCTTGACTCCAGGGTCAAATTTCTTCTTCTGTTTTGTGTCTCTTCCATCTGCCCCAAGGGAAGAAGGACAGTTCTGCATTTTCAGCTTTATTTTGTGGATGTCTCCTCCTTCCTACAAACCAAAGTGTTCAAAGGCACAGCAGCAGGCAAAAGGCTGCAGGAAAGCATGACATTTGGAGCAGCTGCAATGCTGTTAGAGCTGTATGAAACTTTGCCTCTTGGGTGTGACATAAAAAATGAGGAATTTAAAATGTTATTTGGGGTCTGTATTGTATCAATTTTATATATACTCCATTTTTCTTGGCCAGAGGAACCTCTTTGCTGCAGTAGTTTTCCTCAAACTGAAATAGTCCATGCATCTCTAAATAAAGGGATTAAGTAATTTTAAGGAAGATCTTCACTCTCAGCTGCTTCTTGGACAGAAACAGTACTGCCAGCAGGAGACGAGATTCCCAGCAGGTTCCTGGTGACCTGGCCTCATTAACCAAGTTGTAAAATACTGTGATGGGGGGATCAGAGTCTCTCCTGCAGAGGCAATTCTGTTCTGATGGCTAATTAGGCATTCACCAGGGAGGAGCTGAGGCACCCAACCTTCTGGGCAGGCATCCCAAGAACTAGGCCGGCAGGTTCATTCTTATTCTTTTGGATGCCTCCGTCAAACTGTTGGAAAACAAGATAAGTACATCCTCTCTCTGCAAAACTTTACTTTCTGGGTTTTGACACATCGTTTTAAAAGGTTGTGAGTGATATTTTTTACATTTCTCAACCAGTACATAGGTCACAGGTTTCTTAGATTATAAAAATAAGTGATTTTAAGTTCCACTGCACTGCATCAGTGCAATGAGATTGTTATTATTGTTGTTGTTGTTGTTGTTATTTTTTATTATTATTATTACTATTGTTTATATTTACACCAACTAAATTCCATTTCAGGTATAAGCACCTGACGAATAATATGAAGTCAAAAGGTTTCCAATGAACTTTAATGTTACTGTATAATTTTTCCCTATTTTGTGACCATCTTGTTCCAATTCTTTACATAAGAACTATCACTGCTTGCTCTGCTCCTGTTGGCAGCTTGCTTGCATAAGTCATAACTTCTATAGAAGCCCCTAAATAGCCTGGTATAGTTTTCATATACATGATCTTCAAAAAAAAGTCTTTTTTTTATTGTGATCTCTTTACTCCTGACCAAGATGGGCAGCAAGTGAGACAAGCAAGTTCTTCTTTTTCCTTCTGGGTAACCTGTACTCCACTTTTGCAGGAACTTGGGTGATCTGTTTGGATTCTGTCAAGAAGAGGTATTCTTCCACAGTTATTTGGCACTGGCACGCACTGGGTCACATGGCGGTGTCTGCTTGTGTGCATTAGGCAGTACACAGAACTAGTTAAACTGGATGACTCTGTGGGGTTTAGTAGATCAATTGCCATTTTCATTTGGGACAGCACTTGAAATCCTAATGAGAATAACAACACTTGTAATTAGAAGTCTACAAAATCTTCTAAAATAATCACTTAAATTTAAAATGTAAATGTGGCTGTAAATAATTAGTCTATTTAGAATAAAGCTTTCTAATTAACAAATGTAAATTGGGAATTTTCTGTAGATTTCATAAGGACAAAAGTGTTTCTCGTGGGAGCTGAAAGGAGACGCATTTCCATGTGAATGCATATTAAACCCTGGTGGCTCACACCTCTGCACAAGCCTGTGGCAGTAAGAAGGACTGTCTGTGAGAGGGTCATATTAACACCAGAGTCATAGAGATTTTCTTAGGACCTGTAATACAAAATCCTACTTTTTTAAAATAGGAATGTTTTAAACTAAGGGTTATGTTTTTCAAAGCTGAAAAACTGACAGACCTAAAACTGAGTTCCCCAATAAAGGTACAACAAAGATCCTGAAGTAATACTGAGTTGGTATTCAACTGTGTTGAACTCTGATCAGAAAGGATGACTGGCCATTACCTCTTTACCGAAGCCAGTGATAGATTATAGAAGTAAAAAAAAAAATTCCTCCAGAAATTTAAACTTTTGAAATCTGATTTCATTGCACCTCAGGATCACACAGAGAACAAAACCCAACAAGCCCAAAGTGATTTTGGTACTTAGTGCATACCAGAACCCTGAAATTCTACTTGGCATTTAATACATATGTGTCCTTTAATAAATAATTTTCTCTGTTCATTTGAGTTAGGCAGCCAACTGCCTTTCAGAAGGCAGTGATTCCCAGTTGTTACTGGCTAGAATTAAATTAAAACAGTTCTATAGAGATAATGGTACATCTCCCATTATTGTTACCCTTAGGTCTGGCATGCCAGCCCACTAATACATACCTTTTAAAGTTGTATCATCCTAATTCTCCTGGTTTTGGTTGGGATAGAGTTAATTTTCTTCCTAGCAGCTGGTACAGTACTGTGTTTTGGATTTAGTATGAGAATAATGTTGATAACACACCGATG
>NW_008795495.1:5897417-5955528 GCF_000699145.1 Aptenodytes forsteri | reverse complement strand
GGTGAGCAATTGCATTGTGCATTATTTATTCTGTATATTCTTTTATCATTATTATTATTATTATCCTCCCTTCCTTTTCTGTCCTACTAAACTGTCTTTATCTCATCCCATGAATTTTACTTTTTTTCTGATTCTTTCCCCCATCCCATTTTGGGGGGAGGAGTGGGCAAACGGCTGTGTGGTTTTTAGCTGCCTGATGGGTTAAACCACAACACTAATGATTCCAGTATGGCATAATAAACAGATACACATCAGGTAGAGACATCAAAAAAGGTAAATGAAAGCATCTTTTGTTGAAGAAAATGCATTTAAGTTTGAATATGGGCCTCATTTTAGCTCTCTGAAGCAGATGGACTTTTTTCCTTTTTCTTGTGCAATGAGAGCATACTATGGTATTTCTGATATCACGTTGTCCAACAGTGCACATTTTTGTCTAGTGACTGAGTGCTATTGCAGGTGTCTTATGTTAATTCTTTTAAAATAAGTCACAACATAGAAAATATTACTCATTTTTAATATTGCTTAATTGGGACTTCAGTAGTATAAGAAATTTATTTGCTTGAACATATTGGAAGTATGATTGCGGTATGTCTGCAAGCCTCAAAAATTCCCACGTGAAAAGCAAAGATTAATTGTACAGTATTTACACCTTTTCATTGATAACTAACACCATAAAACTGTACAAATTGCAATTTGTTTCTTTTTCCCACAATCCCTTTGGCTTTTAAGGGATGTTCCTCAATTAGTTGAACTGTGTTTCCTCTTGCTTGCTAAGCACTTTTGGTCAAACAAGGAATGGCAGAGGTCCACAATTAGATCAAAAGATCAATCTTAATGTACCATTTTCTCCTCACCCTCCTGCTTTAATAAAGTGGCTGCAGTTCTCCAGGGGACAACTCAAAATCCGAGTACTGATATTTCTAAATTAGCTGACTCTGTGACCTTGCTAGTAATTGCGTTAGTTTATCAATGTTCAACACAATTTATTACTCTCCAATATGTACCAAAGCATTTATCTCTCAACACTAACAATATTAAAAATCTAAACTATCTGTTGAGAAACAAAGGACTATTCAATAAGAAAAATACATAATAAAGTAGAAAACACTACACTGATGGGTAAGAGGATTAATCTAGTAACTAGTCACAAGTGAAATAAGGAAAGAATGTTTATGCTGTATTACGTTTAGGGCACTTTTTAAATCTCCAAAGAGTAGATAATTTAAATAAAACCTTTCTTTTTCTTTTGTTCATTCTTTCTTTTTTTTTTCTTTCTTTTAAAACCAGGAATGAGCTACAGCTTTTATATATCACTGAACGCATTTCCCAGGCTCCAATGAGAAAAATGAAGACTGATAAAACCTTATCTAAGCATTTAACAGTCATTTGGACACATTGATCAAAACTCACTCTGAAATTAAACATATTAAATTTAGATGGAGGAAAAAAGGCATTAAGTTGATGGAACCCAATTTTTGTATGAAGCAAACAAATGGCATCATTTCACCAACCTTCTCATCTTGATCACATTGCTATGCATTATTTAAAATATGCACTTGATTTGGGTAGTTAATAAGCTATCTGTAAACTTGGAGTAAATTTGACTGTGGGCAGTGCTCTTCTAGTTCCTACAGAAGGATTATTGATTTGTTTTTACTTCTGTGAGATGTGAGTTTGTGGCATGGTGCCACCAGCCATGAATCTGTGTAACTATCTCTGCTCATGGTGAGATAAGAACGATAAAGAGCAGAAATGCACAGAGTATATGTGATCTTTTAAATGATCCCGTTTACTTAGAGCTGTCAGCAGCTCAGCAATTCTGTTCACCAGCAGCAGGCATACACGATTCTGCTGTTGTGGGCATTGAATCTCCTCTCCTTTGGGGGCTTCAGCTGAACCCCCAAATCAAATGGAAGAAAACAGCTAAAATTGGCCTAATCCACAGTCAAAACAGTGGAAACATCCAATGTGGTGTTCTAATTTCTGCCATAGAGAAACACTGATTAAGGCTCCTGAAAACTTGCAAACTTCTGCATTCCTCCTGAAATCAGTCATTTTCATTTACTTTGATAAGACCAGTACTTTGTCTTTTTAGGGTCGCTAGGGCTATGCCTGCGTTAGAAGAGGTGTGGAACAATAGGAGCAAACCCACAGGGAAAACTGTTGCAAGTGACCACCTGCAACGACGTCAACATTGCCCCGTTTTGAGGTGGAGGATGACTTTGGACTAGCTCTGTTCTCATCCTGAGGGTTGCCCACCTCAGCTGTCGAAGGGTGTTAGGTGGTTCCTGAAGAAGATCTTGGGGTTCAGCTCCATCTGAAAAGGATGCGGTTCCCTGAGGCCACACCACGGCGTGAACCAAGACAGCAAGTGAGGATGACCAGAGAGTTCACTTCAACAATACATTCCTGATCTGACCTCAAACAGTAACACAGCCAATGAAACCTCATAACAGCTGAGTTTTGCTAAATATTACCATGAAATCCTTCAAACCCACTTTGAATGAAAATGTTGTTAACCACATATCATGTAATCTTTCTAAAGAAAAAAGGTGGTGGGTTTTTTTACAAACTTCCTAATATTTTCACAGGAAACACAATGTCTGAAGAATATTTTAAAAGTGGTATTTTATCCATTTATTTATTACCAGATTGAAGACCAGGTTCTTAGAACAAGAGTAATGGTTCTCCATATTCACATAATTGTGTACTTTCCCTTTTCTGCAGGAAATCGCAAGGATAAAAGAGTGTTACAAGGAGCAGTGGTGGACATACATCCCAGTTTTGAGTTTCACTGTCAACTCAGATAGATCTGAATCCACTTCTAAACCATTTAGAAAAAGAAATATTTTAGTTGTAATGGCATAGGACTAATCTGTAAGGTGAAATTAACATCTGTTAACTTTAGGTTTCTAAGGTGGGCAGCATGAGCTGAACCCCAGAGGTGCTCATTTCCCTTCACAGACTGTAACAGGATCCTATATGATTGGCTTAGACGTCAATGAATACATTTTAAATAGTGAGATGAATCCTACACTACAGGGAAGTGGAAGAACCTTCACGACAGGCATAGTTATTCCTACCTCCAGTGTGTTGCCTCAGAGATCTTTGTGCACATCAGTTTAAATACATGTTCTTCTTTCCTCATACTGTTTTAAAATGGAATTTACTTTGAAGAGTACTGCTTTTTTTTTAAGATGTAATACTTTTATATAAATCCAATTTGCACAATTCCAAGGTGCTTTAATACATGTATGCTAGGGAAAATCCTTATTTTTACTCAGAATCCTTATTTTTACTCAGTATGTCTCTTACTTCTGTGACTGAAAATGATTTCTTAGTCTAGAACTCTACCAGTTCACAGTGTGGCACGTAGCCTTCTTCATGCATCATCTTTTTCTATGGCATCGTGTTACTCTGGCTCAAGATCAGGCTTTTTCTCCATTCTGTTTGCAGTCTGTTGGTCACCTTAGGTTGCTCAGTATATAAACTGGGGGGAATTGGCTGGGGGGCAGCGACCGCTGCTCGGGAACTGGCTGGGCATCGGTCAGTGGGTGGTGAGCAATTGTGCATTACTTATTTTGTGTATTGTTTTGTCATTGTTATTATTATTATTTTCCCTTCCTTTTCTCTCCTATTAAACTGTCTTTATCTCAACCCATGAATTTTACTCTTTTTTCCCCTATTCTCTCCTCCATCCCACTGCGGGGCAGGGAGTGAGCAAACGGCTGTGTGGTGTTTAGCTGCCTGCCGGGTTAAACCACAACAGACTGGATATAATAGGACATGACACATTTGAGACACATGACACATTTGAGAAACACACTGAATACAAATGTGTGTGTGTGTGGGGGGGTGAGATAAAAGCCTCATATTCTGTTATTTCAGTCTATTTACTTGATTTGAGAAACACACTGAATACAAATGTGTTGGGGGGGGTGTGTGTGTGTTGAGATAAAAGCCTCATGTTCTGTTATTTCAGTCTATTTACTTTCATTGCCATACTTACTGGTACGGCACCAGGACTCCAATGTGCTAACTCCTGCACAAACAGAACAAAAGCATGTATCCTGTTACATATACCTCTAGTGAAGAATAACGTGCAGGATTCATTATACCAGACTTTAGGCAACCAGATGAAGTGCCTGAGTTTCTAATCACCCCAATGTCCTTAAACAACTCCTGTCAAAGAGAGATGAATCATCATCTCCAGAGCGCAGTTATGACCTGGTCTACATCTTTCTATTAATGATGGGAACAAATACTCTGGCTTTGTGCAAGCACTAGAGAAAACTCTTTATTTACTCTTGAGAAAGCCAGTTCCTTTGTTCCTAAGGTGAGTGGCTGCAAAACTGTCAGCCAAGGTGGTCTTTGAAAAGCAAAGGCAAGTCAGGGTATTTTGTGGGTTGCACAGTGTTTGTGTCCTGCTATGTCCTATAAGAGCTGTAAGGTTTTGAGGGATACCTTCAAGGTCATACAATCGCTTCATGCATCTCGTTGGTTTTGATAGTGAGGGAATCACTAGAAAGTATGGAAGGACCAGAGTAGTTGTTGACTGGCATAGACTGTTTGGGGAAGTTGTGAAATCTCCATCACAAAAATACTTGACAGCAAGTTAGACTAATGGCTGTCAGGGATGGATTAGGTACAATTCATCCATTCCGGCCTTCAATCATGGCTGTGGGTCTATAAATGCATTGACTCACCATGTTGGAATTCATTCTAGCTGCTGCTATATAAACATCTGCCTCTTATTAATAGAAAATTGCAGTCTGGGTAATCTAAAGCTTTACTTGGGGAGTTAGCATCATATTTGTGAAAGAGATTGGAAAAAAAGTAAAGCTATGTGGATGTATGAAAGCAATTTTGTTATTCTGCTTATGCAGAAAGTGAAGTAGCAGTGTAGGTAGATTTATATTGCTATATCCTTCCCCAAAGGTCAGATAACACAGACTGATTTGTGTTACACTGCTGACAGCCAGCTGCCTCTGGAGCTAAGCTGAACATCCACACCACACATCTTCTGGATCTTCTTCAGACTTGTGTGGTGTCAATGGGATCCTCACTTATATAAATATCTTGTTTCTGTGTGGTGGTGGTTTGTTGTTTGGTCTTGGTTTTGGGTTGGTTTTTTTTTTTTTTTTGGGGGGGGGCAGTTAAAGGTTTTAGAAAGAGTGTGGAACTGCATGCCCCAGGACTGTGTGGGATGTCTAGGATTGCAAAATTTGCTGGGGTAATGCTGGAGGACTGTGTGGGGAGAAGGAAGTCAAGCCTGGTGCATACTGACTCGGGAGTTCTCCCTGGGGTCAGCTATCCACCAGGCTGTCTACAGATTTTCTCTTGGAGAGAGTTAGTTGGAGGAGTCCACAACAGAGCCAGGGAACAAGTTAACAGTTAAGCAGTGTGGACAGAGACCCACTGCCCGAGGTCACTTCATGGTCCTCTATTATTGGCAGTAGATGCATACCCAGGGAATATTTCGAGGCTCCACATAAAAGCACAGGCTTCTGACTGTCCATGCTCCTGATCCCTTATCTTCCTGATGGTAGTTCTTTGATCATCAAAGGAAATAATTTCCACATCCATTACAAACAAAAACTAAAACTCAACCCCACAACACTTCTAGAAAAGTGTACCCTGCGTTGATATGGTAATTATGAATATTATTTCACCTCAAAGCTGAAATCTGGAAGGAAAACCTAAGGTTATTCCCAAAGGCTACCCCTCCACTCCTCTCCTCCACTCTGCAATCCATGCAGAGCAACAGGTCTCGCTGAAGGTAATATAGACATGGAACTCAGACATCCTTGTGTCCCTCCTTCATCTTCTCCCCTCCACTGTGCACAAATGGAAAAGGTCTGGTTATCCCTAGCAGACATTGGAGAAGACTGATTATGTTCATTGTCAGCATTTCAGTTGTCGAGCAATAGATAGGGTGCTATGTACTGTGAATCGCTTCTTAATCACAGGCACCACTTCTGTGTTTCCCTCCTGTTCTTGTCTGCAAGAATGGTAAAGAGTTTCTCTGATTATCTTCCACTCATGTCAGATCTACTGGATGTGGCTCATTGAGACCTAAATGTATTTCAGATGTCACAGGTGTAATTGCTGAGAGCGTGTAGTGGGGGCATGACTCTGCTCCCATGGAAGTCGATAACAGTTTCACAGTTGACTTCTCTTGAAAGAGAGCTCAAGCAAAACCTCAGCACTTTTGAAAACCATACCCAACATATTTAAATTACCCCACTTTTTTGTCATGAACTTGATTTTCATAACAGTTTTCCTTCTTCCTCTGGGAAGACGCTATCTATTATCTCCATGAAATGTTATAACAAAACAATTGAAAAAATAATGATCTCTGTGCCATTTTATCACCACTTCAATCTATAAATGATTTCTGCTATCTCTTGAAGTCTGTACTGTCTCATAATGTTATGTCTTGTCATTGGTTTATTTCGTTACTTCCCTGAATGTATAAAGATATATAATAATATAATCTATTTCATACTTTGGAGTGCTTACTACTGAGCTATTTGAAAATCAAACCAATATACAGTCATAATGAATTGAATATTTAAGAAAAATTCTTGATACACTAAAATACTAGTGTTGCAGGATTCATTCACATGGCTTGTAACATCACACTAAAAGCAAGAAGACATGCAGCATTCATTTTCTTCTGATGTAAATAAGAGCACAATAATGCCACGTTAGTGGCATTAGTGACTAAATTAATACTGGTTGAAAGTAGTGTTACTTTCTGTGTTAATTGATAAATAGCTAAACACAGTTCAGGTACATTCACAGTTCTTCCATTCCACAGAAAATGTTAAGTCATAGCCTTTACGATTGTCTTATGGGTCTCCTGAGAGTCAGTAAGAACAGCCTGAATACAGCCCGAGCCAAACGGCCTGGGAAATCATATAGGTAAGTGCTCTGTGATGCTGTCTGTTGGTCAAATTGTAGAAAGAGACTGAAATAGCTGAGCTCATGCTCATGGGCAGTACACAAGCTTCTCTCCTCTTCAGCCCCCCAGCAGCTCATGCCCCATGGCTAAGCTGTTAAATTTAAGATAAGGCTTTTGATGTGGAGGTTACAGCTGTTGCTATTTAACTGAAAAACAGTTGGATTAATTACTTAATATACTTGATACTTAATACATTACTTAACATATTGTGAGTGAGTAGCTCACCACAGCTGAACCCGTCTGAAGTCTGGGTGGTGAAACCAAGGCAGGAGAAGGACCAGAAGGTCTTTGATGTGTTGGGGGTGGTGTGCTTGCTTTCAGGCTCAGTGTGCTTGCAGGACTCAACCTTCTGTGCTGTGCTGACACCTCGCATCTGGCACCTTAGTGACACATGACGCAAATTTTTCAGTGAATTGGAAGAAACGGGCTGAAAGACCCAAAGTCAAACTTCCTTTTTATTCAGCTCAAAGTCACCATGACAGATGGAAGGGTTCAGCTTGAGCAGAGAGACAGCATTGCCTTGTCCCAGGTGGGAACAGAGACTCAGATCTAATGGATGGAAATCACTGAGGTCTTTGGATTGGACCAGACTAAGAAGGAAATGGTATAGGTTATGGCAGAGCATCTCTTTAACTGAATTAGGCAACATTCCCCCTCCCTGAAATGGAGGTAAACTTATTTGAGAGGATTCATGGGCTCTAGGGCTTCACTATGTTGAGAGCACGTGAAAGTAAAAGGAAGATGAAAAGGCCCGAGGTGCCAAGGATGCTGGCTGAAGATCCATTTATATAGTTGGTTCTGCCTCGTTGTCGAGTTCAACCATTATTTTCTAGATACTGCTTTTAAATGCAGCCTTCATGTGGGAGAGTCACATTTTTATTTATATAAATTTCATTGTTGGTTCATACACCCAACTGCAGGATTTGTCATCTAGTCCATAGAACTTATACATATATATATAAAAGATGATGTACATCAATTTGAAGAGGTGAAATTGAGAGAAAATATCAGAAAATATGCCATACCAGTACATAGGATGCTCCCTTAGAGAGGAAAGGGAATTTGGATTAAAATTACTGCGTCTGATCAGAGGAAGAATATGGACTTGACTCTGGGATAGTATCATTTCGCCTTGGTTTTTTGTTAAAAAAATGACTGATTTGGTGCCTCAGCCAAATTGAGAGCTCAGGATTATAAATAAGGAATAGAAATAGATCTCTCTCTTCACCTTAGAATTAAGCATGAATTTTTCAGGACTGATGCATCCTTCTTTTCAGTATTTCTTCTTGACTATTTTAGTCCTTTCTCTTTTTCATGCACAGCCTTCTTCATATTTCCCCCTAAACTCCTTGTATTTGGAGCAGAGCAGTCCAAATCAGTAGCACAAATATCAACAGGTATAAATGCCGATAGGTGCCTATATATCAGAGTTAGCCTCTACATCATTATTATTTTTCAGATGGAGAGTGGGATTCAAGAAAACTGTTAGCAACCAGAATGTTGTCTAGGCAAATCTCAGGAATTCTAGGAGAAGTCTCCGGTCAGAAGAACAAAACCTCAGCCATCACCACGGTGATCAAACTTTTTGTAAGTGGTCATTAAACAAGAGACTTCAAATGGACTTATAACTTCTTTTTTTTTTCTAAATGTCCTTTCTGAGTCACTATGCAACAGGTTGCAGGAAGGCTGGAAACTCTCAATTACTTCTATGACAGTAGGAGTTGTGCTCTGGGCCTATCCAACGCTAAAACGCCAAGCCCTCCACAAAAAAAAAAAAAAAAAAATCCAATACTTGTGCATCTCTGACTGGCCCCTTGAAATCAGGGTAAATTTGGACCTAAAGTCTTTTGTTTCGTCAGTTTTCTGTCCCTGAAATGGGAGCGTGACTAGGGCCTTCTTCTTATAAGGACATTATGAGATGGCATTCATTAACTTTTGATCACCACAGTGATGGAAAAGCTGATGACAATGATAGTTCTGTTGTCAGAAAAGTGTTTGAAACAGTAAGAGCAAGTTTTTAAATTCAGTTTCACCCTTTTAGTACTTTCACCAAAGTTCAATATCCTTAACACGCATCCATTTACTGCGCTGTGCTATTGCAGGGTGTTACGAGCAGTTGTTGTGCTCCACTCAAGAAGAGGTGGCAATTTGGCACCATTGAGTTACCTCAGAGAAGCGTTGTAGATTGTAATTACTTTATGTTTGCTTTTGTGTTTTGACACCACCAGGTGAGAGGTATTGTTGGTGTACACGATGTAGTTGTCATTAAATATAACCGAGCTGAATGTTTGATGAAGTGTGGGATGGTAGCTGAAGAAAAGATAAAGCAAACTAAGCTTGCAGAGTCAGACCTTTAAAAACAATCTTGATGTAAATGAGGAGAGGCTTTGTTAGTAGATCAGCAGATTGCAGAACTGTTCAATCCCCAAACAGTTTGCAATGAAAGCATTTCATGCTATGCTACTGTAGCATGATAATTTTTATCCTATGGTTTTATTGCTAAAGCTGTGATATTATGTGTGTATATACATACCCATACAGGCAAACCTTGTGTAATGAGATTAATGGAAACAACAATAAATATGTTTTCAACACCATGCAGCTGGCAAAAAATGAGGATTGTATCTAGAAACGCATTAGGTCTACAAAAATAGATTAATTTTTGGAGCATTTATTGTTATTATTATTATTATTTTTTATTATTTTTATTTCTAAGCCTTACTAGACTTCATTCTTTCAGATAAAAACATGCATATCAGCTTTGCAGTTTGATTGCCTTATGGGCATAAAGCTTTGCATATTTACTGCCCATGAATCATACAAGTATGTGAAATCCAGTGAAGATTCAATTTTTCCTGCTAGATGCACCTCTAGCCGTTTAATTAAAATATGTATTATTAATAAAACTAGATTTAAGTCATATTTTTTACAGATATGACTGAAACATTAAGGGCAAATTGTTTCATACTTTCATAGTAATTTGCTTTTAACGTTTTGTGCCTTAATCAAGGTAATCCTAGGATAAGGTTTGTAGTGCTTGTGATTTCATGATGTTTAAGTTACTGAAAACAGATTTAAGAGTGTTCCAAGACAAAGTCACATTTACTTATGAAATTAGCTTCACATTTTTGCTGCAGATGGAACCCTACGTAACAGCAAAATGCAATGAAACGTACCTATTTAGAAAACCGTGCTTAGTGCACAGATTGCAGTCTATTATATCCGTCTTCACTAAATATGTGTCAGGTTATTGTTTTATTCAAACCGTTGCGAAGACTTTAGATGTCACAGTTGCCCTGTTCACCAATCTTCCATTTCGTGGTAAATTTCCCTGGCTCCCCTGTAATGTATTGTACGTAGTAATACTGATAGTTGTGGTGTAACTAATTTATGCACTGCCCCACCTGTTGGTGGGGCATCAGTAATACTCCCTGCTTCATCTTACCCTGCCTACAATTTAATTCTGCATACATGTGGCTGTTTGCGTCTAATGGAGCTTTTGGCTGCCACAAGCTTACTAATTACTTTTAAGGAAAATTTTAATTTTTAATTTTAACTCCTGAGTTATAATGTAAGTGTAATGGAAGTGTGAACAGTGGGAATTTGAGAGGATATCTACCCTGAGAAGGGTGTAAAAGGTAATTAAAGCATATCACTCAATTGTGATAAAAAATTTCAGATATGAAAGTCTTAAGTATATTTGCCGATCAGAGAGGAAGCAGTGATTAAGTGAATAAGGGAAATAATTTATATATTTTACATTCAGTTAACTCTTTTTTTGGTCTGTGAAGGATCACTGTATTTCTGTGTACAAGTCTGGGAGAATCCGTGGTTTATTATTTCATTGCATACTACTGAAATTAGTACACACCAGCAAGTTTCTGATATTACATACAAGTCTGTTGGAATCCGTGGTTTATTATTTCATTGCATACTACTGAAATTCATACACACCAGCAAGTTTCCTTGATATTACAGGTGTGCATAACACTTTGACAGTTGAGGAAAAACAGGGAAATCTGTGACAGGTTTCCAGAGAGGAAACCACAGCTCTGTCATGAGACCAACCTCCAGAGAACTCCCAAAAACTACAGGAAAGAAGATTCCAATTTTATCAAAATTTGGCACCAAATTTTAATATTACCTGGAAAACAAAGGTAAATGTTTTCAGCAAAAATACAACCAATTTTTAGAAGTCAAGTACAGGAAAATCATTTGTATTCTAAAGTATGCATTTGCCACACAGTTATATCTGCATATAGAAAGTGCACCTTATACTTTTCATATACTAATTTGTTACTGATTTTCATAATTATTCTCTTTACTCTGACCATTTAAAGGATAATTTGACAACATGGGATATACCAAATAAAAATAAAATATACTAGTATAAGAAATAAAAATGGTTTAAAAAATCTGGAATCATCCTTTTTTATTAAAAGCACAAAGTTTGCTGGAATATCCTCTTAGTACGAACCAGAAAAAAATGACGCATATATTTTCTTTTTGTTTGCCTACTTGGTTTTTGAACCTTCAAGATTCTCATATTCAAACTTTTCTATACAAATGTATAATTAGGAGAACATTTATGTTAGAAAAGGGAAATCAAAATTCCCATCTAATGACTTCTGAAACTGGGGCTTTAAGAAAAACTGTCCTGAGAATGACAATAACATTTTAAGAATAGCAGTGCTGGCCTGATTGCAAGATCTCTGGTCAAACATTTATTTCCATAAATGAAAAGAGAGTATGCACTCTCTAAATGGATAAAATATTATAAAATTGCAGGTACCACAAAGACAAAATGCATTCAGGAGTACCAATCTGATTTGTTACTGGCAAATTGTCCTTTGCTGTGGGGAGTCACACTGTAAAAAAGCAAGACATAGCCTTGGAAATTTAAAACTGTGGTGCAAATTAATCAGAATCAGAAGTGGTATTATAATGATACATATCTGCTATATAACTGTATAACTGTATACACTGTTATCTTAACATTACCAAAATACATTTAACATATTTCATTTAAAAAAATACTGACATGTTTCCTCAACTGAATTGCTTATAGTAATATATAGAGAATCTGTTAAACTTTGCGTAACATACTGCATAAATACCATACCCACTACATAAGTATCATAAATAATATTCCAAAATATATATTCTAAAATATATATTCTAAATTCGGAAGACATTTAGTTTGTCATATTTGTACCTGTCTTGTCTGTGTTTCTATGTTTGAATGATTAAGTTGATCTCTCATGAGTGCTAAAGGATGGTGAAAATTAAACTTGCATGCCTAACACCTTTTGGGAAATTTTAAAATAAATCTTTCATAAACATTCATTTTAGAAATTTATCCTCACACAGTTTTACAAAGCAAAACTCCTGTTTCATTTTTACTTATTATTGCAGGAAACGGTCTTTAAAATGAACTTATTTGTTTAGAGTACAGAAATGACATATTCCTCATTCACCAATCACCCCTAAAAAATCCACATTACTGTTTTAGTAGTAGTACATAAATTCAAAATTGGATCAGCTTATAAATATTTGCAATATGTTTGAAGACATTGGTTAAACAAACAAACAAACAAACTTAAATTCATTATATACATTGTTTTGTAATGAATTATTCATCCAAGCCTACTTTGTACCTGATTTGTCATTGTTTGAATCAGTGTAGGAACTTCAGACCTTTGGTGCAAAACAGTAAAAAAGTTATTTTAAATACAGCCTTGAAAATGCAAAGGAGTAAGAGAAGAAATCCATGACATCAAAAAGAAATTATGTCATTGCAATCACACCTATCAGACAATGATTTACCTTTTCTGTTGATTTCTGCACTGGTTTAGAAGAGGTATCATATTTCAGGTGTCCCTACAGCTCACGTTTTTCATTGTCAAATATGCCTAGGGATTTTATCTCTTATATCAAGATTTGTCCCTAGCAGAAGAACTGAAAATACAATGATATTTTACTGAATATGAATAAGGCACAATTATTAAGTCAAACTACTGTTGATATCTTCATACATTGACGTTGCCTACTGGTTGAGTTCCAGATTTTGGAAATTCTTTCATCTCAGCACTGCTGTTTCACAATGGTTCTGATTGTTACGCTTCTGTTGTTCGGCACAAGTATGATATGTGAAAGGTCAGATCCCACTTATCTGTATCGTTTGGCGTTCTGTTATCTGGAACCTTAGACAGAACAAATGAACTCTTAAAATGTCCAGTATTCTGATTAAAGCTATGCACACAATATATTTCACCTTTAATATGACTGTCAGATTAGCAAATATGTTTAATTCTTGCTGTTTTCCCCAGTAATATTACCCCAGTTCTATTGTAAAGAAAAATTATGTTTGATGTTTAATTTACATTTCTACACTGTTTAACCTAACTACATGGAAAAGTGTTATTAAAAGCTACCACAGCAAAGAATAACTGAAAATACTAAAATGACGCTGATATATGTGGTGAATAACAGCTGCTCCTCCTCCAAATGTTATTTATTTTTTAATATCTGCTAATAGCTGAAATAGAAGGTGAGCAACAGTTGGACAGGCAGGCAGACAGACAGCAAGTACAATGTGGCAAAAGAACTTGGATGGGATTCATCTAACCAACCACAGATGTCTGTATCTGAATAGCCCTTCCTAGAGCTGATGGAAAGAAAGAAAGAAAGAAAGAAAGAAAGAAGGCACTTCCAGGGTGAGATTCATTTCATCCTAAAGCAGACATCTAGCCTAGGTCAGATGAGCAATGCCCTAGAATAACTTATTTAGACACTTTTTTGTAGACTTCTACATAGTAGACACCTAGAGCCAGATGGAAATTATATCCTCCCTTCTGTTCATATGGGATGATAAAATCTTTATTTCATTCGATGTTTTTACACATCTTCTTTTACTCTGAAAAAGGGAAAATCAGTCAGTTTCTCTCACCACAGTCATTCACCTCTGGAAAAGCAAGGAAGTGCAGCTGCAGAGAAAATCTGCTGGGACTGAGAAAAGTCCACTGCCTTATGAAGGAGGAGTGGATATCTCCTGTGTTTTGTTTTTGCTGCCATAGTCCCTGCAGTTCATTTCTCTTTAAGCAGCGCACTGTTTAGAGGACAAGCTCCGCCACTAAGTCAGCTGGCCAGAGGGATTATACCGTAGGTCACAGGAGTAAAGCGGTATTGGTTATTCATGTTTAGTAAGTGGAAGGCATTTGCCTGTTGTTAAAGTGGTGTCCGCTGTTTTTACTGATCACACAATGGTATTGGCAATGAGTGCACAAATCAATACACCCACTATTCCTCCTTGTACAGCAAATTTTATTGCACTGCTGGTATTTTTGACCTCTGGGAGTGAACTCAATGATTTTGGTGGGCCCATGGGACAAGCCTATTTGTAGAGTGCTGCACTAATTCACTGCGGGAACAACTTTCTGCTCTAATAGAACATACTTCTGGTAAAATCAGAGAGTCTCCACTCCAAACATCCAAACATAAAAGAAAACAAGTTGTTCCATCAATAGTGGAACTAATGAGTTTGTTTTCCTTTGGATTGTTTTCTGTGTACCCCGTACCTTTCTACTACAATAATCTTCCGTTCAGGTGACACTCTCACCGTAATACCTTATCTGTCCCTCAGATATACCTGAATATCTGAATAACCACAATAGAAGTTCCTGTCCTGTTAGAAGTGTTGATATGCCGAATTGATGACTATAAGGTCATCTGCTCTCTTGAGGTCACTGGAGCCTCCAAACCAAGAGAGCAGGGGTTCAGTTCTGCAAAATCTTGGAAACAGCTCATTCCCAGAGCATTTTGTATTCATCACAGGAATGTTTAAAGCCTTCCCTGCTGAATAAGCCCTTTTATCCATTTATGTCACTGGGTATATCACTGCTCTGCAGTCCAGAGCAGGATTCACACTTTCAAGGAGAAGAAATTAAATTTTCTCCCATGAGAGTTCATGGACAACTGAACATTGAACATATGGACATTCCAACATTTTGGTCTTCTTTTGTTTTCCCCCATTAGGAGGCGTAAACACAAATAAAAAAATTAAAGTGCTTTTCAAAGAGAAATGCTGAAAACTGAAAGAGTACACTGTTGCAGTGGAAATACATCAAGTGAGTGCCATTTTTAGATTCCTCACAGCAACAGCTGGACTGGTTTTAGAATAAATAAATAGAAAGTTGTTTTAAAAAGAGGATCTTAACTATAAAATCATCACTTTGTTATCAGAGAATGGCAAATCCCACTAGCAAATGCCCAGCTTTATATTTCTTTAATAGTTGGAAGTACCGCAAAGCCTGAGTTGGGTCAAACTGCTTTTAACCTGGCTGAAAAAATCTAAGGATGGCATTGTTCAATTCTATCAATTCTTCATTTCCTATTACCAGAAATCCTGTTTGGGGGTTTCAATATATGAAAGGTAAAAAGATCACAAGGCAACACAGAAGCAGGTAAATATTGACAGATCCAAAGCACATACCAGTGTCCTACTGAGAGTTAAAACAACTGCCTGTGCTGCTCAGGGACTGAGTCAATCCTATGGATGGGAGCTGCCAGGGTAAAACTTTTGCCGTTTTCTCATTTTTGCTGTATAAATGTGTTCCTTCTATTAGATTTCTTTATCCCTTTTAGCCTTTCTAAATGACAATTAGGTCTGCCTACCCTATCAATAGCAGGTAATTTATTTGTTTCTACAGCTGAGCCTGACCTTCATTGATTTTATTGGAGTAATTTGCTGGAAATGATTTTTTAATGTTAGATTTATTACAGAGGCACTTCATTGTCCGATAAATGAAGTAAATTGTATTTTAAAAGTAGCAAAATGAAAGAACCACTGAAATTTGAATGAGTTTTTTACAAGCGTATTAGCACAAAAGGTCCCTTATGCATCTCTTCTATGGACCCAGGTTTGCAATAAGAGATTTCATTCCGGGCTTGTGTGTGCTAGCTGCCCAAAAACATAAGCCTGAACCGCACAGAAACAGACCTAAGCACTCTAAGCAGCAGTGCTGCAGGGTCACCGGCCATCTGCAGGGAGGGACTGTGCCCTCCGTGCTCATCCCAACTTGTACTCTGTGCACTCTCATTCAGTTCAGTGGGGCCAATACTCTGTACGAAGAAAAACGTTGAAAATGAGCCTTTTAATTTCTTGATGTATTTCTCCTTTTATTGCCTGTCTTCCTCAGTTTTCAAACCTCTTGCTTGCTCTGGTTTAACCAGCCACTGTTGGGAGTAGGATCTGTGACTTGCTCACCTTTTAGGTCTGCTCCCTGTAGTGGTTCAATTGCTCTGTGTAAAGACACTGCAAACTGTCCCGGAGAACAGTAAGTTACGAATTACCACCTCTACCTTTCAGTGTAGTTAGAAGTCAGATTCTTAGCCGAGTATGAGAGAGACATAAGTTTCCATTGTATTTAGATTAAAACAAAAGGATTTGCTATCTTGTGTGCACTTCATCTTTTAGGTGTTTTTGTGCACACAAAATTTTGCCACGCTATGCTATACCAAGCAAAGTTCATTTTCAAGAGCTTCCTCTGAGGCATTGCATCTCTGTGCTGTCTCAATGAAGGGCTCTGCCTTCAAGACATGATTGCAGCCCTGCAGGATGGACAATGCTGCTGAGCAGTATTGGCATGTCCTGCAGTCCTGCGTATCACCTCCCTCCCGCTGTCATCATCGCATTGTGGGACTAACATATGACATTTGCTGCCACCATGTTGTTCATGCCGCTTGAGTAAAATTGGTGTACACACAGCTGTTATCTGCCTCGTCTATTTAAATTCCAAGCTCTTCAGCACATGGATTATCTGCTACTCTCTGTCTGTGCAGTGCTTAAAACACTGGACAGACTTAGAAAGTGAAGGGACTCCTTTCACTTTTTTGTGTGTACACTACCATAATATGTGATTAATAATAACAATAATAATAACAACAATAATAATAATATAGTAAGAACAACTGCAATTATAATGGCTTGCATGAACAGGAAAGGCATCCCTTTGCTAAATTTACCAATCTTTGTTTGTTTCTTTGTTTGTAAGTTAAGTTTACATTTTTCAGGGCAGATGGCAAAAGTTAGACATTGTAAAAGCTGTATTCAGACACCTAAATAAAAATGTCATGACTGTCAAAGTCACCATTTGTGTTGTTAAGAAAACCCACTGTTCAGATGCCATTTAGTCAGACAGGGTCCTGAGTGCTCCAACCACTAATTTTTCTACAATGGCCAAAGACGCCATTAACAGTTTAAAAGGCTTTTTGGGCAGGTGTCTCTGAGACCCTTACATGGCACTTCAAAAGAGGCATTCCTCTACGTACCCTGCTACACCTTCTTTGTTCACCTGCCTCCCAAGCCAGCATAATTCCCCTCAAACAGGAAACTGATGCCCAAGTGTTTTACAGAAAGAAATTGAATCTGAATGGGTTGCACCTGAGGGAAATGCCAGCTCTAGTGAGAGCTGGTGTTTCTCTGTGCTTCTACAAAGGATCATATGAAAAATTAAATCTCGATTTCATTTGAAAATAAGGGATTCAGATCTCTACTGTTCTCTATCTGAACAAGGACTGTGAAGCAGCATCCCAACTGAATGCGTTAACCATTGGAGTCACAAACCTGTTCCTAATCTAGGAAAGGAAAAGCGGTTGGTTTTTTGGGTGTCATGGTGCTCTGGAAATGCATGCCTCTGATCTGTCAGTTTAAGCAACTGAAGTTAACAACTTCATTAAGTTAACTGAACTTAAAAGGAGTAAGTGCTCCTTTGCACTATTCCTCAGGTTAGATTGGACATCTTTCTGCTTATTTCTCTTCTGAGGATCCTTGCTATGAGTACCTAACTGCCCACATGTTTCCTACCTGGCTGCCTGATCCATAAAACTCAAGTTATTTCTGACAGCCTGGTCTTGCCAGTCTACTGATGTATCTGGAAGAAATGTGCACTCAATATTTGAAAATAAGGTGGCTATAATATTGAATCTGACTTTAGCTTAACTTTTGGCATCTATATGAATATTTTTAGGTCTTGCATGTATTCATAGTGAATTCATACAAAAAAACCATATGAGGAGTAGCTGTGCAATAGGCAGACCCTTTTGCTATTTAATTTGTATTTGAAACAACTTCTACAAAATGTATGTCAGTGTCTCACTTTATTTCATACTGTGCATTTTCTGACGATCACATCGAGTGAAGCAAAACTTAAAAATGCAAAACCGTGAAAAGATTTGAATACAAAACCTAGAGTGCTTTCCTTTTAAATTTCCTTGCTTGTTTCCTGTCTCTGATTCTGCCACCATTATTGATATAAGGAATCCATCAACATATTTTTATGGAAGATTAAGAAAGGCTGACCTTTCCTTTGCAGGTACAAATAGGTAGTTCTTCAGAGGCTGTAAATGAATGACAAGATAATTCTATCCATTTAATATTGAAGTGATGTTGATGGTATCATTCTTCTCATGTTTGAAACGGGAAAGTATAGAGACCTTTCTCCCTCACTCTGTTCTGCTTTATGTGATGGATTTTCTCTCTGACTAATCGCTGTCACATTAACCTGCACTATTTCATCCTTCAGAGCTGTCAAGATAATGACGATAATCGAAGTGGCTCATTGTAGGTAAAGGAAATTATATGAGCAAAGTAATATCATAAAACAGTGTTTAAATATTTTAATTTCATTTGTCAGGGCTGCCCCAACACTTCATTACACATATAACCATCTCTCATCAGTGGAATTAGTGCATTATTCATTACTGTTAATTATTTTCACATAATGGCTGCCCTGATATATTTAACCTCCACATTATATCTCAGATAATGGGCCTGTAAAATTGAATTGTGTGAAGAGCGGAGTTCTAAAGCTCATTTGCAGAACATCAAAGAACAAAGAAGAGGAAAAGAATTCTAAATGGGACATTTCGCCCAGCTGGGGCCAAACATTTGTTTCTGTCTGATTTGCATACAGAAAATAGGTGGTTCAGAAGTGGTTTAACATTGTACATGCTGTCTACTCCTATTACACAGCCAATTAGAATTTGTTAATGTCCCGAGTGTTTGAGACAACTTACCAGCCAATCTATCGTCTGAATGGCAGTGAGCTGGAAAGGTAGCAACAGAAAAAAGTAGATCTTTCTGAAGGACAGACCACAAAATCATATTGCATATTAAGGTGTCACCTACAGTTAATACTTTTTTTGATGAACGTCTGTATTGTAGAAATAAATTAACAAAAACTGCTGCTCAGAACTGAGAAGATCCAAGTCTGTGAAATTCCAATAGTACTCTATCAATTACTTGGTTTTCCCTGGGCCAAATTTTCTGGTGCTGTCTGTCATGTAGGATGTGGAAATGGGTGAGGAGGAGAACGCAGCATCCTGGACAAGGTGAGTGTATCTGCACTGAATGCAGCAAGCTGTGTTGGCAGACCAGGGACTCAATTCCACATAGCATGTAATCAATGCAAATTATCACCCAGCCACCTCCAGTGGCGCTGTGCCATGCTGGGGTTGATGTGTCTGCATTGCTGTTTCAGAGGACGGGAAGTGTGAGACTCCTTTTCTCTGCTTTGCCAGGTGTTCTGAATATACACCCCAATAAAACAAAGTCAGTACAGGTATGGGACTTTGGCATAATTTAGCTTTTGAGGAACCAACTGAATTACTAGAAATAATTTCAGCTCTAAGTAGCAGTTTAAAGTCCACTGTATGTCCACTCTAACAGCATGGATTTAACTGAATAGCCATATTTTTTCCCATTTAGAGGCTTATCCATTATTCACCGATTTCAATGGACCTGAAAAAGCATTGAAATCAAACACTTTATGGAACGAACATTTATCAACAGTTCAACGTGTTATAAGGGCTAAGGTCAGTTCAGCAAAAAAAAGACTTTTCAAACAGATTATGGGAATTTTCTTCAAACTTTAGTCTCAGAGTGTTTGTGAAGTTCTCTGTAAGTTCCCACATAGCTATATGAATCATTTTTTGCTTTCGTCAAAAATTTCAAGATAATAGCTTTTCTGAAATTCACATGCAAGATATACCTTTGTTCTGTTTCATGCCTATAGTAAATTTTATAGATTTTTTTTTTTTTTAAATGCTTGAGACCTATTTCTTGGCTGTTACAGAATAACGTATGGCCGATGGTGGGACTGTGATCTCAGAGGTGACTCAGCCAATCAGAAGTCAGAAAATGTTTAATAACTAACAATACAATTCACTCGAGGTCATTAACATACTTTAGTCTTATTGGCTAAAAAGTCATATTTCACAAGAATGATAAATGTCTTTTTGCTAAGTGGCAGTAGGTTTTTGGCCATATCATTAAATATTCATACAACATATACATAAATCTTCCTCCACTTGGCATCATCTGGGATTCATTTGGAAGAGACCCATTTATTTCACTTGGTAATGTTTTAAGTTTGTTGCAGGCTTCAGCCTCAGCCTCCAAACTCTAGATAGAGTAGTTAGAAAGGAAAGGAAAACAACATTTGCATGGACCTGGCTTAGAAAGAGAAGTCTTCTCTCCTTAATCTGTCCATTCTTGGAGTATATTTTTTACAGGTTCACATACAGTCTTTTTGCCCTCTAAACAGTAAATTATACATCATATAGGCCACGTGAACAAAACCTGCTGATGGTCTCTGCTTTCTAAACTATCTTTATTTCATAGGATATTTTCAGGGGTCCATGAAATATGGATAAAAAGAGAGACTAGAGAGACTACTAAATGAGCAAAGTAATTTCTCCATACCTAAACACATTATATGGACTTTGGTCAAATGTATGAGAGAGATTCAGTCTTCTCACTATTGGGTACTCCCGAATAGGAATAGACCGATAGGAGTGGTCTGTCTTTCTACTCCTGCCCTGTCAGAATTTTTTTCTCTCCTGAAACAGCTATTACTAGGGGATTAAATTTGTCTTGTATCTGAATTTCACTCCAAGAAAAATCTCAAAGTCAAAGCCCCCTACTCAGATGAGCTTTTCTCCATGTCCAGTGTATGCTGCACTGATGAGACAAATATATGAGTCTTGACAGAAATGCAACTTTGTGATAGCAGAACCCTGTCATACTCTGCTAATTATCTTT
Source organism: Aptenodytes forsteri (assembly GCF_000699145.1). Taxonomy (NCBI): domain Eukaryota; kingdom Metazoa; phylum Chordata; class Aves; order Sphenisciformes; family Spheniscidae; genus Aptenodytes; species Aptenodytes forsteri. The sequence goes on along the minus strand of NW_008795495.1, from coordinate 5,934,460 downwards.
TACTGGAAAAAAACCCCAAGGGTTGGATGAGGGAATCCAAAAAATTCCTCAAAAAAAGGGAAAATTCCTCAAGAATTGCAGGTCAACAGAATTTAAAAAAAACTGTGATTTTGCCTACAATGTCTTATCCTGGATATCCATCATGCACCAGGTATGCTTCTCCTCAACGGTGTAGTAGAGAGCCAAGCAAGAGACTGAAGTTTTCCTCTATAGCAAAATTAATGTAAAGCAATGGATGAAAAATGATGACATCAAGAAATCTTTTTAGGCTTGCTGATATGCTGTGAAAGATCAGTGTCAAAAAGGGCCAGATCTGCTGATTGTTGGTGTGTTGCATAAAGCTCAGTGGTCTCAACATTTTTAGAAGCAACATAGTATTTTTCTCTGGACGTTGAGGTACTTGGAGATTTTGTATTGTTGAAAGCAATACACAAGTGGAAAACATCACAATTGCTGACAAAAGTTAATTTTATAAGAGTATTTTTCCTATAATACATATTTTTTATATGCACACACATACACACACACAAAAAAAAAAAAAATCAGAGTTGTTGTTTTTGTTAAATTGTGTGAAAATTTAGATACTAATTGAGGAGAAAGAAGTGCAACTGGGATGTAAAGGTTACAGGATTTCCATTATTGCCTAGGGAATATTTTCTTCCAGTTAATGCTGCTGAAGGATGACTATCTGTTTTGAAATCTCTGCATCCAGAGTCAAGGATTACAAGGTCATATTAGACACTAAGGAAGAACTCTCTCTACTGAGTCCCAACTCCATAACTATTATAGTTTTTCCATCTTGGCAGTCTCAGATACGATTCTTGTTATAATGTGAGCTAACATTATTTCAGAACAGTACTTCACCTAAGACATGCTGTTTGCCAGAAAGATCCACAGTTTTACAATGGACTATCACTTTGAATGTCATTAAGTGTGCTTAGTATTTTGAAAGTATGAATCAGCTCATAGTTTCAGAATATTAAGGCGTATATCTGAATATGTCCTGCACCAGAAAATAGGAACTATTGCATATTCTTCTATTGCCACTTCCATAAAGTTGTAGTGGAAAAGCTAGGTCCTTTGAAAATTTACAGAATGCTGCAAAACTTTTCAAGGTTTCAAGGAAGTAGATGTCAATGTAAGTTTAAAAGCAAAGACTAGAATTGCATCTGAGTGGTGAAGAGATATGTCATATCATGTAGAGGAGATTTTTTAATTAGTTTTGAGTAGAACACAATTTTTCCGAGATGGAGAATGCTTAGAATTTTTGCATAAAATCCTAGATCCTCCTTCCAGTCTCTGTCTATACATACGTCTGTCCCAACTTTTTGTCATACATTACAAGACATTTTTGCAAGTGCCTCATTTTCTGTGATGGATTAGTAGGTTATGAAAATACATGTGTGGAATTATTGGATGCATAGATTTTATAATTGGCTTCCCATATGTCAAATTATATAGACAATGTTTAGAAGTGTGTATGTCAGAGCACTCTAATGTATCAGACACAGCAAATCAGAAACACAGCTTCCTTGGAAGACAAATTCATTCCCTGTTGGGCAACTCAGCAACAGGAAAAGATTGGAGTTTACAAAGAACATAAACAGAGGTACTCTTGTGATACAAAATTGCATGAGGAATGAGGATGACAGTGGAAAGTGGGAAATGGTAAGACTTAAAAATGAAATATTAATTTGACTCTTGAAATCTAGGTAAGAGATGTTGATTTAGAACAGCTTGAAGTAGCAATGAATATGAAACTGAGCTTCTATATGAAGGGAAAAAAAGTTTCCACTTTAGACTACCCCCACCTTTTTATAAACACAGTTTGGAAAATGGCCATGACAAAAAGAAAATCCACTCAAACAATGTAAAAAAAAAAAAAATCCAGTTTTGCCCCAATATGTGCTACTTATCTGGAAATTTTACCAAGCTTTCACACTTGGTTACCTAAATGAATACTTAGATGTTCAAATTTGTGAATTAAACTCCTTGATGGTGTCCTGACTATTTAATATGTTGAATATTCTATTTCTGTCTGCATTCTGGGTTTTGGTTTTTTTTCTAGTTTCTTTATAAATACTGGAGGAAAACTAAACAAAATTTAGCCTGATTTTTGGTTATACTGAGACCATTTTACACTACTCCATCAATGAAAGGGAGAATTAACATGCATGTAAATGTGTTATATTCCACTTCAAGACGCCTTTGTGCAGCCAGGGGAATATGAAGTGGCTCTTGTACAGAAACATGCTATGTGTGCTTGTGTGTACGACTGTATACTATTAATGAAACTACCTGGTAGAAGGGTCTGAACACAGGAAATAGTGTGTCTAAGAGGTGGACATCTCAAGGCTCTGTGGCCCGATGGCAACACCACTCTGCTGCTAGAGGCTAAATCCTCCTTTTTGCATTGCAGAGTCAGCAGGTAAAATGCATAAGCAGCACTGAGAGAAGGTAAAGATGAACCTCAAATACATCCGAAGAAGTGAACGACAGAGTCAGGCTCCCTCCAGACGTTTCTCTCCTCTATACCCCTATTTGCACAGGACCTCAACTTCCATGGGAAGAGTTCACAGCAGATCCCGCAAGTGGCCTGCCCTGTCCTTGAGCTGTTCATCTCACCCAGGCCCCGCCAAGACGTGGTCTGCAGCTTTGAACCTTTTCCTGGGTGAGTGCTCTCATCACGTGCCAATCATGCAAAAAAGAGGCAGCACACTAAGTATGGTTCAGTTTACTGGGTATTATGAGAAGAAAAGATCCAGAATGAATTACTCTATTTCCAGAGGGGGACAGGAGTTTGGATACAATCCAAACTGGATCCAGAGTACAGAAATGTATATATGATGAGACAAAAAGAAACAAAAAGGAGTGTCTCTTGGACACTTCCCACAAACACCTCTCCCAGTCTATTCAGCGTAACAGGAATGGAGCCACCTTCCTTAGGTGCTCTGAATTCCCAGGCTGTGTGTGACCTACATTAGACGTTTCTAGTAGGCAGTGTGCATCCTGTCACAAAACCAAGATTTGTGAAATTGTTACAGACTCGTGTCTGTTAATTGTTAATCACAAGGACAATTATTATGACCAGATTTATTCCTTAGAAGAAGGGGACAAACTTCAAATATGACAGAGAAATGAGATAGTTCTTCAACTAAGTTTCAGCAGAAGACCATTTTTATTACAGATCTTTCAAAATTGAGTTGAGAGAAATCTATCGCTCCCATCTCTCCTAAACAAAGAGATTACTTTGACTTCAGAAAAGGAAAGTTGTAGAGAATTTTGTATCAGATGCCTTGAAAACCATATAGAAAAAAAGGAATCTTCAGGGGATGGCTGTGCTTTGCAACCTGAAAAAAAACTTAGGAGGTTTAGAGCCACTAGTGAACTTGCAACCTCTAAATGTCATCTGGAACTAAAAAAAATCTTCTAATTATCATTTAAAGGGCCTGGTAGAAACACTTTAAAAATGATAAATTTTATTTTATTTTTCTCCAAATAAAGCCTTAGCAATTCTATTATCTTCCCACGTTTCTATTGCAAATTTCGGTAAGGGACCTCACTGAGGAATGTTAATTCAGATTGCATATAGTTCTCAGATCGTCTTAAAAAACAGGATTTATATAATCCAAGATAAGGAGTGTACAGTGCACTCCTTAGGTACATGTACTTTCTTCCTGTTACATGCACATCCTACTAACTGCCCAGACAAAAGATGTCCTAAGGCTACCTCTTCAGACAGTGAGGCACTTGCTGACAGCTCTGGGCTTTAAGACAAATTAAAATAAGCCAATTTTTCAGTCTGTAGGTCTAATAAAGCTTCTGGTTTTCAGTTCTGTCAATGACTATGAATAAAATTCCCTGACAAGAGAGAAGACAAGATGTTTAGTTTTCTGATGAGGGTGATTTTAAGGTGAAGACCAGTTCTGCAATTCCTATTTCAGTTCTCATCAGTGAGAATCTCCTGTCATTAAAAAGCAGGAACAAAAAGTTTTCAAGTCCTACTTCTCCATTCTGACTGCCCAACTCCCTTTTCACTCTGTGGACTGAGTGCTATCTGAGGGTGTGATGGACACCTAAATATATATAGGACAGCGCTTCAGTCTCTCAGATTTTAATTTGGTGATGTCAGTGTGTAGTTGTATTGATCACATACAAATTTCATACATATTCTTTTACAAAGACTGTAAAAGTGTTCTCCCAGTGATGCACATCCTTCATGCCCTCAGCCACTCACATATTCATTTCTGAATACTTCCTAGTTTTAGAAGCTGTAGGCTGCTAAGTCACCAAACCAAATAATCCTGTAAGCAGCAGGGACAAATCTACACTTGAAGTCTGGAAAATTAATTGAGAAAAAGTTTATATCTTTCTTTTGGTGCCAGAAATGTTTACATTATTATTTTATATTACTGAAAACTTGCATATAACTTGCAACAGAACTTAAGATGGATTTTGCTCCTCATTTTTTCATGCCCTGAAAAGCACAGAAACTAAATTTAGACTTTGCACAACAGAGAGAATAGGAAGCAGTCTTTCAGGATGAAGAATAATATTTCCAATAAGAACATTATGCAACCATTTAATGAAATACACAGTACAGTAGAGCAAAGATCAAGTATTAATTTAGAAGGCTAAGTTGGTGAATGCCTTGTTGTTATGATATTTGAAATTATTAATAAAAAAAACCCCAAAGAAATGAGAAGGTGCTCATGAGAAATGAAGAATTATCAGCTGCAGAAGGTTGTTATTGTCTATGAGGAAGAAAGAAAGAAAGTATGTAAAAACACACACCAATTTTTATGGAAAATATTACACTTCTGTTCACTAATCATTTTCATGTAGTTACCTGCCAAATTGTAACTGCTAATTTATTTCTTTAGACAGATGTTTAAAATACAGATAGTGATCAAGTATGTGTGTCATGGCTGGTATGAACAAATTACCAAAAGTAGTCAATAAATTCCTTCAGTTATCTTTAAGATACAATGGAATAACAAGGTTTGCAAATATTTGTTTAGGCTGTTTCCCCAAAAAGTACCTTTCCAGAATTTCATTTTCATTTCATGTATGGGATCCACATGAGAAACCATGTGGCTTTATTTTCATTTTAGTAAAGGACTCCTCTTTACAAACAATGCTGTCTAACACAGGGCTGAGGAGATGGCCACTCATCCTCTGACAGATGAAAGATATGTCTATATTATTATTTTAGGTTGGTTCGTCAGTGTGCTTATGGAGCAAATTTTCCAGTCATTCCCACATAGCGTGCTTTGGTTCACGTTGCAGAAAAATCTCTGAGCACATGAACTGGGTTCTTCTTGGATGAAACGAAACCAGTTTTGAAGGGTGGCTGAGGTAACCCCTGAAACACGCGTAGTATGGATGTCAAGGTCTAACAATGTTTCACCTGACAAACCTGTTCCTGTAGCTCTTGCTAAACAGAGGGAGCAGAAGCCAATCTGCACTGTAGATCTGTACCATGAAGATTTAGGCTTGCATGCAGACCAAGTGGGAGGCCTCGTGGAAAACAGTTAGATAACTATGGTGGAAATACAGCAGCGTTATTTACGATGCAATGTAAAAGACAAGAAGCTTCACCTTTACTTTGTAACTAACTGAAAAAGGGAATTCTTTTATGGTACCTTTAATCAGTGTTTCCCTACCTTCACTAGCTGTGGCTTTATATTCTGTACAGCTATTTTGATTTCTGCAAACTCTTTCCTCATACCATCTTTTCTGACTCTCCACCCACTTCTGCAGCAAAGTGTAAAAGTCTGACCATTAGATTTTCCTCATGCTTACTCATCCAATAGCAAACTGGTGTGTATTTCTAAATATCCATGAAAAAAACTGTTGCCTATTTCTTTCTTGCTATATAACTACTTTTCAGTAGTTTAAAATGTTCATGGTTGTAATACAATGACTCTTTAAATTGATTTTACAGACAGCAGATTGCATTAAAAATATTCTGTAAAAAATGCTGGGGAAAACCAAACGAGGAAGATTTTTTTTAATTTTTTTTTTTTTTACGAGTTAATTTTCTTGTCAGAAAATCCATATATTTTAGTGGTCGGTCCTTTCCCTTGGTATAGATTTCTTTATAAGAAAAATCTTCCCATCAACTCTACAGCTGAGAGAGATCCTGGTTTAGGAAAATACCCATATTCAGAAAAGCATCAAGGTAACTCCATAACTTTACATGTCTGCAAATTTAAGGCCATATTTATATACTTGATTTTGTCATTAATGATGTCATTTAAGAGCGTTAGGTCTTCAAGTCAGACAATCTGTATTACAATATGTTCATAATAACTCCATACATTTATGGAGCGTCATAAATTGTTTTTAAGCAAAGTGGGCTTGAATAATTCAAGCATTGCCATGAACATTAGTGTTGGCAAGATCAGTAAAAGCATCTCTCTTAAACAAATGGTCAGTGGAAACCAAATTTGTTGCAATTTGTGTTGATCTGAGAATAAAAGAAAAATGGATTGCAGCTGTTTAGCAGATGTGTCTCTAATATAAATATAAGGTGCAGTGAGAGTAAATTCCTCTTTGGAGTAAGGAAGCAGTCCAGCAATATTCCCTCACTTCAGCCTACAGAGGCTTGAATTCATGTGAAAATCATCCTAGTGAACTTGATAAGAGGGTATGATTCTTAATTTAAAAAGTTATAAATAAAATGAATGCTTTAGTTTCAGTTATATAATCTCCCTTGTTTGATTGTCCCGTAGGGCTTTACAATAGTGATTTATTTTCATTACACTTTTTTGACCTAAGAGTAGCCTCTGTCATAAATCATAGCCTCTATGGGTATATGGAGGCCAGGGAAGCTGGCTTGCCCGAAGTCATACATCTGTTGAGTGGCAGGAACAAAATTCTTGCTTTAAATAGCATTAAATAATGCTTCTTTTAATGTGGAGTTATATAACATGGGGGTCAGCGATGTACCCAAGTATATTATCTACATTTAGAGTCAAGTCTATAAGCAAGGGGAGAAGGTCATCCCCTGGTCATCCAGCCTCTGTAGGTGAAGCATCTGACATGTCTAAATGTAAGTACTTAGAGAAGCAGACATCCTTAAAGAGATGCTTGAGTTACCTGTATGGTCAAAGAAGCACACGCTTTCGAAGCCTTCCAGGGGGAGATCCTGTCTGCATATGCTAGCTGCCTAAGCTCACCAGTACCGCGGTCATCACCAGTACCACAAGCTGCATAGTGGCAAATTCTTTTAATAGCTACTCTAATTGGCCAGGTTTTCTTGACAGCTTGAAAACAAATCTTGGATTCATAGCCTACAGAGAACTATCATTTCCTCACAACTGGAGATTGATACTCTCTCTGACAAGAGAAGTACTAGGCAAACTGCTTCCCCCTGCCCCCCACCTCCCTTATTGCTACTAACAGTAACAATTGAGATTAGATATGCTCTAGCTGGCTATACAGGAGGAATATTGGAGAAAACTGAATGCAAACTTTTCATTTCCCTGAACTGCTCAGTTTTGGAACTGACTCCTCCTTTGGTATGGAAAGTCTATACTGCTGAATTGTCATATGTCTTCTAGCTGATGGAGCACACAGGAAGAAGGCATAACATTTGTAGGGCTTTGATTGTAATACAAATTTTAATGTGAGGATATTAAATATAGGAGTTTGGGGTTTTTTTTTCTCTTTTTCTTTTTGTGCATGTCTCTGTAAGGCTTTGGGTTTTATTCTTTGACAAGAACCTCTATTTCACTGGGTAGCTATTGTTTCAGTGCTTTTAAGTTTAAGTTCAAATATTTACACAGTTAATGTGACATAGAAGCAGATATTTTATAAGAAGAAAAAAAAACCCTAAGTAAATAAGTATTGTTTTCTGAAACATTTGCTACCAAAATTTTGATGAAGAGGTTCCTTCTAAAAATGTCCTAATCAGCTTTTGTTATGTAGGACATTTAGTAAGTAAAATGTTCCAATTTGTCCACACACAAACACATCCATCAATTCCAAATGGATATCTCTCCTCAGAAGTCATCAAAGCTTTTGGATCTGATCCTAGGAAAATCTTCCACTCACCCTGTTTCCTTCATCCTATAATATCATGTTTCCTGTTAGACTTTTCCCTACCTGTTAGTCATTGCTGACAGCAACATTGGCAGTAGGCAAAAGGCCTGAGTTTGGTGCCACAGCATGCTTCACTGTTCTGCTATTAGACCTCTGACAGCCCAGTTCTCCATGTCTGGACGTCCTGGCATTTGCAATGTGCACTGTGCTGTGCCATTCCCCAGTTGCAATCCTAAGGAGTTTGGCAGTGCCCTCAGCGACTCTCTGAATTAGCCACTTCTGGCAATGTCTCTCCCTTTATTGTCATGGCATCACCATGCCAATAAAGATACCTATGACCCCTTGGTGTGCCTTTCTACAAAACCTTGTGGTATTACTCTCACCTCACCTCATAGATAAGTACAGCTGCACAAATCACACTGACTCTTACTCCTTTTTTTACCAGCTGTTGGCTTTCACAAATGGCCTATAGCTGTGGCCCAGCCCTGAGACCCTTTTTCAACACCACCAGCTGAAGCTGGGGCTGTCAGGAGATCCTAGTCTATCTAACAGCTGGATGTACCAGAGCCTGAGATCATACTGACCAAGCACAGTGTACTTTGATTGCCAGCCCCCATTTATTCATAGTCTGATGGTCTGATATCATTTGTGTCCCTTGACTGTTGCCACACACAGCCATATCTAATGCCCAAGCAGTGTACCCAAACTTACACCTTGCTGCAAAAGCAGATCTACCCAGCTGCACTGGTTTTGAAGAAGACCTAGCAGTGCCAAAAGCCAGGAAAGGCTGAACAGATTAGTTTTTATTTGAATGCAGAACTCCCCATAGAACTTTGCTGCCCAAATGCACCCACTGCTCCACATCTACTTTCTGCTCCTTTGAGTTGCAACAATTAACTAACACAGTCATCTTATGCCCTGATTAGTCTGGCCCATGATCATGAAAGAAACACTGTACAGAGACTTCCAGATTATCTCAGGACTGTCAGTTGCTCTGTGGGAACTGGGAGCATGGCACACTCCTGGGTCCATGCCCTACACCACAAACATCATTTATTCATCTCCCAGCTCTGGCAGTTTCTGACATGTTTTGGTAGAAAACTTGCACAGGCTCCTGCAGCTCAACAGGCTAGCTGGAAAAGTCCAGTTCCTTGGCTGGGAGGTGACATTTCTTTGTGTGGAGTGGTGCCTTTTGAGCAAGGGTTTCTCTTTGCTTTCTCTTCTCTCTTCTCTGTGGCATGAACAGGCAAGCTGACTGAAGGTGAAAGGGGACAAAGTGTACAGGCTTGGCACTAGTTTTAGACTGAGAACCTACCTGGGTGTGCTGCATGACCATGTTGTGTGTGGGTGGTCATTGATGCTGGGTCCCCAAGGACAGCCCAGCAGCGTGGTGCTTCCGGATCAGAAATCTCTCTGCCTGCTGCATGGTTATCCTCTTCTTAGGAAAGGATTTTTGCAAAGTTATCTCAGACTTCAACCTCATCTTCACTTCTGGGGAAGACTGAGCTTGGGCTCAAGAAGTACAGAGCGATTCCTGTCTAGGTTTTTCTGGCTTAAATATTCCAAGTAAATGTTACCATTGAAAAGGATACCACCATGCTGAGGTGAGACTTTGGACTTCAGAATAAACTAAGCATTACTTCCATGATGCCTGGAGTCATTTGAAATTGGAGACCTCCAGAGGTCTCCAATTGGGGCCATATTCCGCACTTTGGGGATAAAATGTGCAACACTGATATGTGCCTTGCCTCAAGATGCAGCAGTGGTACTGAGGAGAAGGTATGACTTCTCAAAGTCATTCCGCCATGCACACACAGAGAATAGACAGGCACCACCAAACCTCTTTCCCAGAGTGGTTTCTCTGGAAGAAAACATTGAAGGTACTGGGGCTAGAAAAGCAGGTTAAATCTCCCCAGAAAATGAAATCTATATATTTGGGAATAAAGAACAAATCCCACTTCTCCATCGCAATTTTTACCGTTTATACGTGTATGTGGTATCCATATGATTTATGTATATATAAAAAGTATATTTATATTTTTTATATATGTGTGTGTGTGAACATATGGTAAAAGTCATGATGGAGAAGTAGGATTTAATCTTTCTTCCCAAATACACAGAGAAATATATATATGGCAAAATAAAATAATTCTAAAATGTTTGCTGACTGGAAAGAAGAGGGAGAGGGAGAAATAATATATCTTCTATATATGCTTTATAATACTGTGAGGTGCTCAGAGTGGAGTGATAGGGGCTGTATAAGTGACATCAATAAATAAATTATAGTTTCACATAAAATGATGGTAATTTGGAATACATTGTTAAAGTAGTTTGGGAATCACTGAACAATTTCAGTGAGTTGCTTTACGTTCAGCCACTGGAGCCATCTGTCAGTTGAATGACAGTTCTTCTGGTAAGCGTAAACTATGTTGCTGGTGTAAATGTATGTGTTAACAGTGAAAGTAAATGTCTTCAACAGAAATAGATTGTATTCCCTATCAATTCATATCAGTCATGGCCCTATTATCATCACAGAGCAAAAATAGTTATTACATTTTAATACTTACATGGCAGTATTCCTTATTTATGTAATCACTTAGTGTCACTTGGGTCTTTCCAAACAAAGTAAGTTATGTCATGATTAAGATGAGAATATCTTCAAATTCACAACCTACTGAAACTTCTACTCCTTGCTGAAAAAATGGATGCATGAGCTCATCCTGAAAAACAAAGTATGGAGATAATCCATAATTTAAAATATCATCTATGACATAAAATATCATCTATTTTGCAGTCTTATTCCAATCATTAGTCTGTTTAACTTTTTCACTTGCCTTTAGTAGTACCAACAGCAGTTCAATGGTCCTGTTTGCCCGCCCTGTTCGCCACGCTACTTAGTCACTCCTTGAGTTCAGAGTTCTTATGGATCTTTATAATTAATAATAAATTATTTGTAGTAAAATTAATTTGATAAATTTTGTTTGATCATTGCCTTTTTACAGAACTGGTTTCAAAACAGTTTGTAATTTTACAAAAGTGTTTACATCTAGTAATGAATCTTTAAAAGTTTCTTGAAAACAATTGTAATTTCATCAGTATTTCACAAACTATATTCATCTATGATTTTGTTATTATTTATTTATTCATACTGCTGTGTGATCAGTCACTTAGATAACACACTTGTTTTCTCAGGTGAAAGACTATTAGTCTGATAATAAACAAGAGCAAAGAGCGATAAGTATAATTCTTCTAAAGAGAGAATGAATTTGTATCATAGAGGAAGACTGGCAAGGTTACAGATGTTTTTGGATATTTAAAATAGTTACCTTAATTTGTCAGATCTTTCTTCACTACTGTCAAAATAATCCACTACGACTTGATGTCTGGGGGGGTTGTTTGTTTGTTTTTATTGCCATTTGGTAGGTTTCCAGGGTTTAATTGATAGTAATTTTTAGAAACCCCTGCTATTTGAAACCAGATGTCCATCATAACCTTGTTCAAAGCCTGTTTCAAAGCCTGAATTTAAGAAAAATGGTAAAACGATCCTAGAGCCAAGTACTGCACAACTGTAACGAGGAGTTACCTGCATGTCAGTGACTGAGCGTGACTGACTCCAGCTACCTGTTGAATTCCAGGGATCTACATATGCAACATCAAACAATGAGCTAGTATTTGTTACCTACCTGACATCAATCCTGCTTTATAGTTCAATATGCTGCACATTGAGGTTCAGATTCTCAAGGGAAAATGTGGTACTCGTGCCTTTTTGAGTGTCTAAATCTGATATGGGAAACACTGGCAGGACACTCAAGCTTTATCCTAAAAGCACAGAAAACTCTGAAATTTCTGTAGCTGGACGTGTACATCTGCCTCAGTCTTGGCAGTCCCCTTCTTTCAGCCTCTTATTTATGCTCTTCTGGGAGTCATAAAACAAGAGCTTGCTTGCACCAAGTGCAGGAATAGCCAGCTAAGCCTCTGCCCCCTCCACAGACACATACAGGAGGAATTTTTTCTATCTTTTCCCCTCATAGCTTCGCCGTTAGGATAGTCTTGTAGGATGTGGGCTGTCCTGTTGCAGAGGATGCTGTTGTGTCAGAAAGTAGATGAAGATGGATGTATAGACGAGTGGTTAGGAAACTCGGGTAGAAGGCGGTACTGGTTCCCTCTCTGTGTGAAGGAGTGTTTGTTTTATACAAAGTGAAACAGCTTAACAAGAAGACCGAGAGCTTCCAGCCTCAGAATAATTGTTGTTTGCTGATGAAGGCATTCTTCATGCAGGTAGGAGGCATGGTTTACTGTCCCTCGGGCAGAGACAGGGGGAACTTAATGCAGTGCCGTTAATGCTCCAATCACTCAGGAGCTGATCCCAAAGGATATCGAGGCATTCAAGTATCTGAGCCAAAGATAATACCTAGAAGAGGAGAAGAGACACCACCAAGGACTAAGACTTTCTGTTTTTCTGATAAATGGGGTTGAAATCATTACCTGCAGAACAAGCTGCTGGGTTAGAGCTCGTGGATGAGGGAAAATGTCAGTCTTCCTAAGTCCACAATTATTCTGGAATTTAATGCTGACCTCCTTTTTTAATTTTCCCTCTTTTAAGAGGCGTATTGTATTTGAGGATGTGGTTTGGACATATCTTCATGTCTACCTTCAACTCATTGACATTTTTAATAGGTCTTAAATATTCACTCTGCAGAAAAATTCTTTCTCATAGAATATATCACAGTTATCTGTTCCAGTTCACCTCCCCTTGCTTTATTTTCCGCAAAGCAGGGCTGTAAACTTGGTTACCCTTACACCTTGTTTTCTCCAGGACCATGTTGGTTTATAGCAGGTATACCAAAACTGGAGAAGAGAACCATTGGAAACTCCAATTTGTTATTTATTTATAAACTTGACATTACACACCATGCAAAATTAAAATCTTCAGCTTGTTCTTGCCCCAGTTATTTTAAGAACAGTCTCTTCAGAGCTTTAACCCTTTGCCATAGATGGCACAAATGTGTGCACTTTCCAGCTGCTGAAATATGTTCATTTGTGGCTGTGGCCTTCATTTTATTTATCAGCTTGTTCTAACAGAGAGGAAGACACCACCTCTAGCTGGCAGAGTTTCAGAGGAGGCACTGTGTGCAATACCGTTTCACATCTGAAGTATGTCTGTAGCAGACATGAGAAGTCCAGGCCAGGATGGGGGCAAAACTAAAGCACCCTAAGGCACAGTCTTGTGTTTAACTTGCCCAGTCATGCTCCAATCTTACATTTACTACGGTTAAGTCTAGGGCAGCCCTAGTTCGGGCAATGGGAGGTGTCACCTCCAGACAAAGCAAAAAGTAAGAATGGAACTACTGGAAGAATATTTGACTCTGGTAGGAGACTGGTTTCCCATTTTATAATTACAGGTATAAAAAGTGCTAACTTAGCAAACTGCCATAATTTATTTTCTACTAAATTGACCTTCCTTTTGGACTTTGCCAGAAGGCTTGATTCATTAAAGCTCATTGAGTTATTAGAGATACTTGGTTGGAAATTACTATAGGAGTACAAAGTATTCATGACAGGTTGAATCATAACTTGAAACTGAACTCTAGTAACTCAGAAGAGATGAAGCTGGCTCAGATTTCAGCCCAACTCTGCTGATCCATAAGTGTGTATGTCAAACTTCTGTGTTGGAGGGACTAGAAATATCTTGTAATAATTTTTCCTGTTTAAATCTGAGGATATTTTTGATGCCTAAATTATTTTCTCTTCCTACTTAAAAGTGAGTTTTGACTTCAGTAGTTTACCATAAACTGAGCAGAATGCCTTGTACTTTCTTCGATCATTAGACTCAAAGATTGCTATACAAGAATGATTCCTTTTAAACTTTCATAAACATTTACTGTAGCATCTCACTTAAAAATATCTAAGATATAATATCTATTATATCACTGCATGTGGCTCCACGCTCTCATTAGATCAAGTGTGTCATCTTGTGCTGCTGCCACCTTAGAGACACAGGAGACAGTGCTCTGGAATTGTCAAGGGACATGAGAATGTGGCCATTATATTTTATACAGGATGTTAAATGATTAATATTTGTAAATTAATGCATTTAAATTATATGTGCATGAGACACTCCAAGCCTTGCAAATATAACTGAGAGGCTCATTTGAAAAAAATGCACCTGACAACTTCTCTTTTCCTACTGGAGTCTATTTGGGCTGGTCAAGTGAAAAAGAAACAGTGGCGTGTAAGAATTATAATACACAAGAGAGAGTGTATTTCTGGGCAATTATAACATGCCTAGGAAGGTGTTGCAAGGCATAAGGCTGAAAGGCCAAATGACTTTACCCACTTGAGAAATGCAATAATTCCCTAGAAATGCACCGCCTAGAGTATTTTATTACTGTTATGAAATAGAATTCATGAATAGAAAGAGGGAAAATGGTGAGGAGGGGGACAGGCCTACCCATGCATGTACCAGCTAGTATTAAAGTGGGTATGACATCAGTCACAGCCAATCAAACAGGCCCAGTAATATCTAAAGTACTACAGACATTTCATAATTAAGTAATGAGACATGACAGGGCATGAATTGTGTTGTATTAATTCTCGCCGAGTGTGTTGTTGTAAGGCAAGAGAATGAAGGCTGGGTGCCATCGGTCCAGCCAACTGTGAATTAATCCTTTCTCATTCTCACAATGGAACCTCTTATTGTGGTTTTATAAAATGTTAATTTTTAAAATATTTATATTGTTAATTAAGTGTTGAGTTTCTAAGCCATGATGGCAATCAGCACAATTCTTTCCATAATTCTGAGCAGGGAATTGTGCTATCTGCTGCTCCCTACTCAGATGCTCCACAGTCAGTCAAACCAGCTGTTTTCTATTGTCCGTTTGCTAATGTATTCTAATATCCTGCCTCCTAATGCCTACTCTTATATCTGCATTCATTTGCATATAAGAAGCATCTAGATATGCCAGTAATGGTTAGTGAAGTCCTTTGAGCATATAAAGTGCTATGGAAGTGCTAAATATGGCTTTTGTTTACTATTCAAACAAAACACTAATGTAGTGAGGGGTATTGTGCATGTCCCTTGTCAGTCAGGACTTTGTTCTGTTCGCTGTGATTGGGAGCAGTATTTTTTAATACTAAAAATAAAGCTTTTGGGTTTTGTGCCTTTGCAAAATTAGGGCATCCATTTTTTCTTTGTTAGTAAGCAACTCCCAGTCAGACCCCACTTACTTAAAATATCAATTTTCTGTAGTATTCTACATGGTACTCTACACTGCTCTTTAATTTAGTAGAAACCATTTTCTTTGTTGATCTGAGACTGGCTCAGGGATCTAGTGCTGGTGCTTTACACCGGCAGTAAAGGTTTTGGCTTTGATCTCAATAGGAGCCGATTCATGCTTAGTAAGCTCATTGAATCTACGTTCCTGAACAGGCTGCAGAGGATTTATCACCATAGGCATCCTGAAAAGTACAGTATGGTCGTCTGCTATATAAAATCATGAAGGGAGATGCCTAGGCAAGCAAGGAAATCCACCTGGGCATTTCTCCGTGATTGCTCTTCTGCTGTTATAGCTAGAAATGCTCATTAGCATATAAAAGTTCCTGGAGTGCTACTGAAGGTAGCCACAGAGGTGGCTCTGTGACATTCATGCATGGGGCAGGATGGGCTCTTCTTGTCACTGTGACCTACCAAATGTCCATGCCACGAGCTGTCAGGGCTAGAGATTACTGACAGTGAGAAAACCTGGAGCTTCACTTCTGCAAAGAAATTGCAGAGATGAGTGCCAAGATGCTTGTTTTGTAGATCCATAAGATAAAAATGCCTAGGCAAAATCACTGGAACAGCCGTGAAAATCCGGCACTGGCTAGCAGACAGAGATGACATGCTTTTCTGGCCCTAATAGCGGTTGCTTAATTTCATGAGCAAAAATATGAAAAAGTTTCTTGGGTGAACATTAAGCAAACGTGTACTATTTCAAAATGTTAATAGCAATCACACTTCTACATGTCATTCGTACTCTTAACTTGTCTCTGAGTCATTTTTGGAGTGAGCAATTATTTAATAGCATGTAGTAACCAACAAAAGGTATTGTCCATATTTGAAACTGCAAATGTAATTACAGATAGAAAACTATGATTACCTGGGCTGGAATTGATATTCATTATTGAGATCATCATAGGATTTGAGCCAGGTCATTTATCGATGATGTTCCTGCAAAGAGAAGCAGAAATATCATTATTCTTATTGTATATTGTAATCACACACTTGACGTTAAGTACCCGGCTCCTAACATTTCATAAAGTCTAGATTTATTTGTAGCTTAAAAGAAAAATGTTTTCTTCTTCGCCTAGACACCTTATAACTTTGTTTCCAAAAGCAAAAGATAATTCTAATTTCACAAGTGCCTCATTCTGAATGGTGTTGAGAGCTGTCGTTGGAGTAAGGAACACAGCAGTGATCAGGTAGATGCTCAGTAGTACATCGTATTGAAAATTATATATTACAGTGTATATAAATGTACGTACAGGTCCATATACCACCCAAAAGAGATATACAATGTTATTAAAATAAGACAATATGTTACATAAAATTTTTTTGAGTAGTTCTTCTCAGCCCAGCACGTTGCAGGACCTGCCTTCATCCAGTCACTTTGCAAGGGCACGAAGCATTTTTGTCTGGAAGCAGGCAGTCGTGAATCAAGGCAATGTGGGAATTTTCGGTAAAAGGAAGCAAAATATTTCCTCTCAATATTTGGGTGGCTTGGACCCTCTCAGCATCTGGATGGTACCTACTGGTCCCCTTCTCTGCTGTGTTTTTTTAGTATGCCCTTTATGACTAAGTTTAAGACTTGAGTACACTGCCAATGTAGGGTCATTCTGGTCCAAACCTTTTAACTTCCATCTTTTACCCTTCTGGGCAAACAAAGTCAGGCTGGTGCCTTAGAATCTGCAACGGTGGACATAATTTATATTTTAACTGTGAATTATTTTATGTATGGCATAAAGATACTTTTTAGTAATGGACATGGAGTAAATCATTTAAAAAACTAATAAATTAAAATAAATAGAATTAAGACATCTGTAAATAGGCATGAGCCCCCAAGTAGTTCCAGAGTAACATGCACTTACTATATATACTTTGTTTTGCTCTATGGGCTTCTCAAGCTTTCATACTTCCCTTAACTTGGTTTTCAGCAGGTTTTCTGACAAGGTGTAAGTGACTGTTAAGGAATAGAACACTACTTGTTTTTTTTATGGTAGATTTGCACTAAGTTGATTGGTTATCAAAGTGCCAAAATCAATATCTGATTTGGTTTACTATCAAGTGCTTGATAATTTTTTTCCCCAGAAACACAGCCTTAAAAATATTTTTTTCTTTTCAAATTCTTGTTTATCAGAACAAAAAGCAAATATTTTCCTCTCCTTAGTGATTCTTGTTTTCCAAAGTTCACAGCTCAAGTCTGCTGCCCATATGTGGGAATTTAGTGCCATTTAAAACAGCCTTGGTTTCAGCTTTGACTCCTAGAGAGTGATTCAAAAGCCTGAACATAGGTGTCTAATACCATTTAGATGCCTTAGGATATCCTGCCTGGCATCCAGATGCTGCTTCAGAAGGGCTCCGGTCTCCCACAGATCTTGTGTTGTCTCTGCCAGTCTCATGCGGATGCTGTGAATACCCCAGGATGTTTAAAATTGTGCTAAACAACGATGCTTAGGCACCTGCACTGCTCCCCGTCATGATCCCTGCTCGCAGCAAGCATTCCTGGAGCAAGCAGCATAGGTTTATGTTCATGTTTCTGTGTTTCTGAATGCCCCGCGTAGGGACAATCCATGACGATTCAGGAGCATTTGACAGCACGTTGTCTTGCCATGAATATTTACATCGTTCTACTTATCGTACAATAAAGTAGGAAGCCTCATATTCTCATTTCTTAAACAATCAAAACATACTTTTAGATTAATTTTAATGCACATATTTTTTCCATTTTAATACATTGTGATTAAAAGTTCACGACCTTGATGATATTATGCAATCTGAGAAATCGGCAACAATGTCCATGGTGATTAATTATTCCACTTTGTAATTATTTTGTAACTTTTGTTCTGCTCTTTGCTCACTCCAAAAATTATCATAAAATTTTGAAAGATGTCCTCAGTGCAGAATATGTCCATAAAATATTAAATATTCAATTTTCCTCTATCATGGCTTGAAAAATTCATAATTACATGATGATCCACATAATAACTCATTCTGAAAAGTCATATATGGCACTCCCCCTGTGACTCAGTTAATAATTTACTGCTGTGTGGGATTTTCACTCTGCACTGTTAGTCTTGGGAACATTTATTAAGCAAATGTTCATTTGCAAAGATCAGAATGTGAATGAAGAGGGTAAGAATTTAATGAGGAGTGACAGACAGGTGAACTGATTCCATATAGTTCTTTACTACAGGAGAAAGCAGATAGCTTTATCTTTCATAGCCTCGATAGACACATGAAATGAAATATAGAAGACGGGGCAAAAGGAAAAAAAAGGTACTTTCCTAGAAGGGCCAATGGAAGGATAAATCAGAGGAACTCATGAACATTATTCAGACCAGTTGAAATGGCTGTTCATATTCTGTGCCTTTCGACTTATATAGCAGCGATATTCAGACTTTTTATTTTTGAGATCTTTGCCCATTTTTTCAATAGAGTACTTTCCGCATTAAAGAAAAAAAATCAAGTCCAAGAATACAGTATCAGCTTATCTGACAGCAATATACTCCTGGAGAAGCAAAAGAAGACAATTTTTTAATTTTTGTTTCAAAATGCATTGTAGTTTATGGTTACCCTTTATCGTTTTCAGATGTAAGAAACACTTGCAAACAATAGAATGTGGGAACTAGTATCACAATTTAATCAACATTTTTTTTCAGTAAATAACGAAAAGGTTTGCTACACACAAACCATGCAACTTCTTCATATGATTTTTGGGTGTCATCTAATCAAACATAAGTTAAATAACATTGATCCTGGTTTTTCTTTGTAAAAGAAATTCAAGAAAAAATGAAAAGCCACAGGAAGATTTTATAAAGGATTCAGAGTTCAGTTTTGCAAAATATTGAGTATGTTGTTCCCGATACAGCAAAAAGCTAATACACTTGTTTAAAGGTAGGTGAGTACAAACGTAGGTGTTTTACTAACTAAGGGACATCTTCATTAAAGATGCCATGACTTCAACAAGACCAAACAAGTCTTTCTCAATCAATTGCCACTGGGATGTGTGAGGATATAGCATACAGCTATACTTTCCAATGATATCTAAATACAACATCCCATATGCTAGGATTTATACCTTCTTATACACAAAAAAGATGTTGTCTCAGATGTCTTAACTGACATTGGGCAAAACTGGAATTTCCAGCTGGTTTACTTTATGAATTTACTTTCACTCTAATATGGATGTTTTTGAGTGGATTTTTCTTCTCCATGAAAGTTTAAATTTCCTAAAATATTTTTGGCCTCCAGAGCCCTGAAATATCATTTTTGAAAGCAGCAACATTTATTTCTGAGATCATTGCCAAGATGAAAACAACTCTCATGAAGATGAGAATTGTTCTTCGGGTCTGTTATGCTTCTTTTTTTTATTTCTTTTTGGCTATGGTGGATGATTACATAATCAATGATGCACAGTGCATTTCTTTTTTGAAAAAGGAAATAATACATCAAGGGAGATATGGGGACAAGACTGTGCAAAACATAATTTTCTGAAAAAGGTGAAAAAAATTATTTTTCTTAAAAATTTACACATTTTGAAAGAGAATTTTCAAACAGTTATCATTTTCCTGGGTATATATTTCCCTGGATATGAAGGTTTCAACTGAGGATGACTGAATTTGTTTTGGCACTTGATTTGATTACAGCTTTTAATTTTCAAAGGGCAATCCATGGCTATCTTGGAAATGAAACAGAGGCTTTGGCCTAAATTTCTGATGGGGAATCCCAACTTCCATCCTTTATTAGTGGACAGTTACCTGACAAACTTGAAGATGAACAGACAGACACAGGAAAGATTTAGTTTAGTCACTCAGTGCAATGACTCTCACCTACACTTAAAAATGTAGGAACCTTTAAAGAGAAATTAAGATTACTTCTCTCAACTGGCTAGGCAAGGAGCTGGCAGTGATAATCTCTGGTATAGACTTCTGCACCATTTACATCAACATAGGGTCAAATAAGTCCAGCCTCAGTGATCAGAGCACAAATAAGAGAACTTGAATAGCAGCTCAAAGAGAGAGTTTGTGAAATGCACATCCTTCATTTGTTCTTCAAGGGTATGTAATATGAGAAAGTAATGAAGATGACTGAAACAGCAGTAAAGATAACTGGGAGAAGGAGCATAAATGGTTGTGAAAACTGGCAGAGGTAAAGGTAACTAACTCACGGAAATTACTTACATGCAATTTCTTAATTATTTAATTAAGATGTCTAGATACGGGACCCTTTGTTTTCAGGTTATTCCTAGTTTTTTCAAGGATCAACTTGGAAGGATCTTATTTAACAACTTTCTAACATAAATTTGTGGGATATATTCGAAGAGGATGAACTGGGATATCATAAAGGGAGAATGAGGTGACACTGAGAACTGGAGAAAAAAAAAAAGATTAAATTTAATTGTACAGACTCAAGATCTATAAAGAGAATTTTTCCTAGAGCTTATTGGTTGGGTATGACAGAGATGGGAAAGACCTATTCGCTGATTGCAAGAAAAGAAACTCATTTGACCAAAGACAGATGTATGCCATTACAGTCAACTGGGAGAAATAGGCAGCACTTTTATGGCATAGTCCATTTCATCCTGAAATAGATATTTGGCAAGATTAGTGATTCCTGAGTGCCTGTTTCTCTAAATCGACCATAAAGGAACCCTAGGTTGACTACTTAGATATATCTGTGTGAGATTAATTTCATCTGAGGGAACTATGAGCCGCAAAGGCGATGTGGCCATGAAAGAAAAAAAAAATGCAATCCTTAGGTTTGTCTGTTGTGGTATTCCTCAATAAAGATAAAAGAGTGTCAATGCCTTTGTACAAAAGGGAGGTAAAAGCTTGTCTGCAATAGCCTGGACTGCTTTGATTATTCATTTTCTGGAAAGAGTAAGTTCAAACTGGGTGCAGCAAAGGGTTACTATGACAGATGAATGGGGAGTCTTCTTCATATTAACTTTGGGGTCCATCAGAGGTTAACAAACACTTTTAAAATGAAAGCATAACATTTACCCAAAAAGTATCATTACCATCATTTCAAAAAAGAAAAAGCAGATAAGAAGGGAGTTAAGAATGCCAGCCCTGGTTGCGAGGGGACAAGTTTTTAGCACCACTCCTTTAACTGAGGTCCCAGTGCGAGGTGACGGGTAGTAATGCCAATTCCTTGACCTTCTCCCCAGGTCCAGCTCTTACTGGAGTTGCCCCATATCTTAAGAGCAACAATATTCCCTGCTTCAAGACCCATATGACTTACCAACCAGGGAATCCTAACCCCTCCTATGCTGAAGTCCCTCCATTACCAGCCAGAGCTCATCCACATTTATCCCATTATCACCATTATGACAGATAACAGCTTGTACGGAATTTGTACTCCCAAAATATTTCATACAGATAGAAAAGAATAACACATTCATGAAAAGACAAGCATATGGCTGCAAAAGAATAGCGGGTAGAAGCTGTAAAAAAGAATTGTTTGATGTCGTGGATACCTGGTCATGGGACTCAGTGATCCAAGAGTCCTCATTCAGCCCCATTTCTTCAGTATTTGTTTTAAAAGTTATTCTTATATCACATCTTACATATACATATTTTTCAGTATTACTGAGCCAGACAAGGTTGTTGTAAGAATCTGAGATTAAAGAAAACCACCAGCATTTGTAAAATGTAATTTAAGTTTCTGACAGCTTTGATGGGTAAACATTAAAAAAAAAGCTGGTTGAAATTTATGTAACCTTATTTGAATACTTTAAACTTACTTGCTTGAGGAGTCTTCTCCAGACATAAACTCTTCTTCAGCAGGTTCCCTTTTCCCTCTCCAGACATAAACTCTTCTTCAGCAGGTCCCTTTTCCTCAGCTGTTTGCATCTATGAAGAAGATGAAATCCATCTGAGTTTCATCTTTTGAAATAATTTTGATTATTTGCTTGAGATCTATTTTCAATGGGACTTTATTGAAAGGAGATTGATTTTTTTGTGTACAAGATACGGATGGGAAAGAAGAAAAAGTTGAGTTTGATCCTGAAACTTTGTCATAGGTACTCTGTGTAAGGTAGGGCAAGGGTTCACTCTTCTTTCCTCTGCAGACTGGGAGCAATAATAACTACCAACCCCTGTGTGAGTTCTGTGTGCTAGCTTCTACTACGGGAATAACATCATTCAGACTAGCTAGGCATCCTGCCTCCTGAATCATACAAATTGTCCCATCCGAGGATTGGCGCAATTCAGTCTTTTGCCACAAGGCCTGGGATTCACCTCTATATTCAGATACCTGAGTTTAGGTGTGTATGTGAAGGTGTCTTCCTGCAAGCCAAGTGGCTAACTCCCACCATAGTCAAAGGACATCCAGAGCTTGATTCAGTTGCCTGAACACAGATGTTCACAGATGGGACAATTATGAAACAGATCTATGGCAGGCTTGTAACCTTCTGGAGGAGCTGATGAAGGCCATGCCCTGGCAGCATGTGCCTGTATGAGGCCAGCAGAATTGACTCCCAAGACAACAATAGTGGGAGGAGTCTGCAAAACTGTTCAGCCCTCCCTGAAGTAGCAACCTGAGTTGTTGTAGAGTAGTACTTGCTCTGCAAACTCTCTCCAGGCTTTATCAACTGCATAGACTAGATCTCCATGCTTAGCTCACATAACGTTCACCCACATGAAGACTCCTAAATTCAGAGGTCTTAATTTCAACCTGAATCTGACCTCTCAGGCCTAATTCACCTGCTTCAATATAGGTGTCTAAATAAAGATGTTTCAAGCTGGACTCCACTTGAGGTGCCTCAGGATATCCTGTTTGGTCTCCAGCTTGCGCTCAGCAAGTACCAGGGTCTCCCATAAGTTCTGTATCAGGTTTACTACCTCCATGCAGGTGACTATAGGTTTGATACTTTAAGCTGTGTGAAGTGGCAATAGATATCTATATTTAGACAATTCAGTCAAGCCCTTAGTGTTTCTCAGTGGGTATTTCAGAGGAAAGGAGGGAAAACAAAAACTTGGAAGAGAGAAAAACCTGGATGTCAGGTGCCATAAACTAGGAAAATAAGGACTTGTAACATTTTCAAATATTTTCAAAATTCTTTTTTTTTTTTTGTCTTACTTCATTACCATTAAAGAGAAATAATGCAAGTTTCCAAGAGATGTCAATGTTGAAAGTTTTCTTTTCTAGATCGTGGCTTAAATGGTACACAGTGTCAAAGAACACTGCAAGTTTTGGGTTTTGCCTGTAAAAAACATTTTCTCTAAACAGCTTTAAATTGCTGCTTTCAAAAGGTTGTTTCATTATGCCATTCATGTACTCACGTAGTACAAAAGAACAGCAACTGGTCAGATCTCCCTAGTAGGGACAAAATCAGTTCAGCTGCTTTTATTCCACCTTATAAATGGCTTAGCACAAAGAGTCCCTGCCAGAACTTAATGCTTCGGGCTTTCTGCATGTAGTAGTGGATGGTGCCTTGGGGCCAGAGTTCAGAACATCACTACTGAGCTTTAAACTCCACAGGGGCCAAAAGGAAAAAGTAAAATGTCACAATTAACATTTGACAGCTCCAGTTGTTTGTTAAATGTGGGGAAAAATGGGGAGAAGTAGGTAATACAGGCTTGTTGATTATATTGGGATATTTGTTATTTATACTGTGGCATTTTGCAATGACATATACAAACAGAAATTTTGTAGAGGCCTATTGAAAGTTTTGATTGCATCTGTTGTAGATATAAGAGTATCTGGAACTTGGGCATAAGAATGAAATAAACATGTCAAGACTTATTAGAATTAAAAAAACCATTACTGCTAATAGAGCAGTAAGAGCAATAAACTATGTAGTATAGTTAGGCTTGAAATGTTTATAACCTAGATAGCAAAAAACTTCTCATATAAACTGCCCTTATGTTAGTGAAGCCACACTGAATTTTCCAAGATATTTGTCAAGTTAGTCCTTGACAATGTTATGATTCCCATGATGCTATAATGATAACCAACATATAGGTATACTAAGGATATTCTGAAGTACTTAATCAATAGATTTAGTTTACAAATGCACGTGAAAATTACATAGCTGAGGGGAAAACATATTTAGGGAGAAGATCAGATTATTTCTTCAGAAATGCCCTCTGACCTCTGCTCTGTAGTTTATTTCTATCACACCAGATAAGGAATCTATTATCAGTATGTGATAGGCCAAGCATTTAGAAAGTTTACTTGATAATTAGCATTAAAGCATGGTATAGATTTTCCTTTCTTAGATGCAGTGTCACAATATTTCCAAGAAGAACTTTAACAATTATCACGAAACTATTTAAACCAGCTAACTAAAGAACAAGTATCTAATTGGCCTATCTTTATCACTGGTTTAATCTAACAAACTACAGGCCATATGATTTAAAATTACAATCCACTTTCAAGCTCATAACTCACTTTACCTAAAAAATTATTAGAATAAAATCATCACTGAGGCCCTAAATTTCCTTGTAAAAAGTAGCTAAATAAAAAATGCTGTTAAATACAATAATAAAAGAATGAAGAAGCTCAAAGGTCATTTAGACCACATGGACATGATTAATGAAGAAGCTGCACCTAAATGTTTTTAATCACCTAATAAAAATATTCATGACGATGAAAAACTGTCAGTTCTGAAGTATAGAAAAGAAATTCTTCAAATTACATTGCACTAAATGACTGTCTTTGACAACATAAATCTTGTTTTCCTTTGATCTTCTGATAATGCCAACGCATACTTTTGAGGGGTCTGGCAAGAAACACACAGAGGATCCTCACTTGCCAAAATCAATAACATCCATTTCCATGCCTGAGAGACAGAAATGCTGGCTAATAACAGAAACATGCTCACTGGAGGCTGGAGGAACACTTGTTTGTGCCTAGTTCAGTATACCAGAGTGACTGCTAAAGAATGATTCAGCCTGGTAAAACTCCTACATCTAGCACTGTCACACTTGGTTTCTCTATCTGCCAAATCCAGTAAAGGTCGATTATGCAAGTCAGCCCTGCCTGAGGGCTTGTCTATCTTGAACATTCAGATTTCCAAAACAATTCTATTGCTTTCTTTCATGAATCAGTGTTTGTGCTCTATTTCTTCAGTTTTACTTTTCGCCTCTTTCTTCATCTCCTTTTTGGCTTGTAACATCTCTTTGGTACATGCAGATCCAAACATGTCTTAATATGCAATGCAGAGCCAAATCCATGCATTTAATTTATGAAGGATAAGCTATGTGATTTCCATTTTTATATGAATATTTGTTTTCTATGTTAAGCATGAAATAAGTTGGGGGGGGGGGCAAAACCTCTTGCTTTATTTTCCTTACACCTTGTCTGTTATGTCGGGGTTAAGAGTCATAAGCAGGGTTCTGTCAGGTTACCACAGGTAAAAATAAAGTATGGTTATGTGGAAAAAATCCTCCTTATTATGAACATCATAAAATAAAACTTGATAGAGTTAGCAAACACCTGAGAGCTATTGGCTTGCACTATTTCATTTAATCCTCTTGTGCATTTTTTTAAGAAGTAGAGCTTGAGGATGTGATCACTTACTACCTTTTCCAAGAAGCCCAGCCTCATTCTGTGCATAGTGCGATAATGCTCCATTAACGAAGAGCTGTTTGATGCTTTTTCTTCTCCTTATGCCACATCCATGGCTCAGAAGATAGAATTCCAAATTTCCTTGTGGGCTTTCTTATGTTGCTCATCCCTACAGGGTGGCATATGTTTTGTTAATTTGTATTTGTAATTGTTCTCTGAATGGAGGGATGTTTTACCAAGGGAGACCTGATTAAAGTGTCCAGTATTCTGAGTTGCCTAGGATCTGCTGTTTTTAAACATTTAGCCTTTTACCATGCTGTATTTTCTAAGCACAGTGATATTTGATTGTATCTGTGAATAATCAGCTATTTTACAGATCAAGCTTCTTTCCTTGCCTCCTTTCCTTACTCCAGCACCTTCTACTTCTTCTTCTTCAGATTTTCACCCAATCATTAGCATCAGGTTCTCTTGTCCCTTCCTCAGTTTCTTATACCTGTCACTTTCCCCAGCCAGGTCCAGCTCTTCATTTGCATGCTGGCTCCTTCTCAGATGCTCTGCCCCCCCATTAGTTGCGCTCATTTTCCCTGATTTACCAATTTTCCTCTGCCTCCAGCTCTTGGCCAACTTGTTTACCCACCTCCCTCTGTTTCAACACTACGGTTTCTTCTACATGTTCTAGATGTCTTGCCTGAACAGTCTTAGCTTCAGCCATCCAGCTCTTAAACAAGTCAATTTGCAAAGCAACTCCTTATAATTCTTGCTTTCTTTGTTTGGTGTAGATTAGTAGAGCTTCCTGCACTGGTAGGAGGTTCTCAAACAAATTCTGAAGAGGTCTGAGCTGGGAATTTCTACTGCAGCTTTCCGAAAGTTTATAAAATGCTCAGATGAGAATAGATGTTCATATAGAGCACCAAAGGCTCATTAGTATTGCCTAACAACGTATCTTTCCTAGCTTTGCTCTTAGAAACTCTTAAAACCTTCACCAGAAAAAAAAAAAAAAGGCAAAAAACACTGGGCTCAGCCTAAATGTGTTCACTGCTTACAAACGCATTTAGTCTGAACAGTTAGACACTGGCAATTTTGCACTAACAAAGAATGAGCCTTTGCAAGAAACATGAAGTCACTTTCCCGTTTTAGGGGCAACAGACCCTGACTACAATCACTGTTAGACCATAACTCAGGGCTTAAAAGTTGGAAAAACTAAGTCTACGAGTTTAGAAAGGGAAGGGAACCAATTAGTATAGAATAGAATATTTCAGCTGGAAGGGAAACTGAAAATGAAACAATCATTTACTTCAACTGCAATTAGATTCATTGGAGGAACTGTTAAACTGAGAGGTCAAGGACAACAAGAAGATATGAGGACAATATTAGCCAGTTGATTTTACTGCAGAAAAACACTGCATCCACCTCCCTAGCTGTAAACAGTCTCATTGGCCATGGGACTGCAATACAGGAACAACATGGCAAGAGGGAAATTGCAGCTTTTATGTAGTATAGAGCTAACTTCCAGGGGGACTGAAATAAAATCCCTCACACTGTGTTTGACATTGCTGTCTGATTTGTGATGATGAACATCTTCAAAGCAAACTACATGGAGCATGTAGGTCTACAGCCACATAAACTCTTGCTGTCCTAAGGACTAATTGAGACCTCCAAGCAGGTCATGGTCCAGGAAAGGACAACTCTGTAGTGCTCTGTTGTCTGCAGAACTCCCTTGAGTAAATCTGATTTACTCAAGCTTGGCACTGAGGCCAGAATCAGACCCCCATTGTACAATAAACAGTGCTATTAAATGTTTCATGTTTTATTTCAAGGATTCTCTTTCCAGGAGTAATACTAATTTAGTCACACATTTATGACTAACAGCATACAAAACTGAATAAATTTCTTCCACGTAATAGGATAAAGCAGTTCTGGTGAGCTAGAAGCCAGTTGTAAAGTACAGAAAGTCAATGTAAATGTGTAGATGTAATGGTTTGATTATGTATGTTATAATGAAATATATATTTTGAAGAGTGCAGGAAAACAATTCATGTATGTCATTGTGTAGATATATTTAGCAACTTTCTATATATATTTATCTTATATTTTTCAGAGAAAGATTTTATTAGGCAAGCTCAAATATTTAGACAAAATAAAATCATTTATGGTACATTTGAGGCTTGATTCAAGTTTTCATACACTGTTAAAATTTTATTTTTGGAATTCTGGAGTTTTGCAAAATCAGTCCCAATTAAGAGATTTGTGATTAAGATGAATTTTAAGTATTTACTTTTTAAAAGAAAGGTATATTGCCTGTTCAAAAATGTAAAGCTTCCAACTTCTGTGGAGTTGGCACTGCCTTCTACAATTCACATGATTATAGGTATAGGTCATGGAACTGTTTTTAAGAAAACTCCTCACAGAATATGCTATTGGAGACTCCCTACCCCTCTTTCTTCTTGCAAACAACCCATCTTCATATTTCTAGAATGACTGAGGCAGAGTTCCTGCAGAGAGCAGCCTCATTCACCCAAAAAACAATTGTGATTCATTTCTTGAGCTTCAAAGGAGGGAGGAGTCCTGTGGAAAAGATAATAATAGGAAATAATTGTAAAGAAATTAATGATTATCCAAATCTCTCTACTTAACGAACTCTTAGTCTGTTGCTTTCTATATTGACTCCCAAATAGACAGAACTAAATTCAGTGTCAGCCAGGCTGGTTAAGTAATTGAGGTCAGAAAATGTATACACAAGTGGCAAAGATCAATATCCTATGTACAATGCACAAACAGTAAGGTTTATACCTCTAATGGAAACATGAGATATATGTAAATTGGATACTGATATGTATATAACATATATTTACATAGATGCATATATATGTTCATATACATGTAAATGTTTCACCAAGCATTTTATATAGAATATTGCCAAAAAATAAGCTGTGCCTCCAAAAGGAAAATATTTTGTAAGATATGTAAACTGCAGTCAAGGCTGCACTGAACTACTCAAAAATTATTTGGTTAAAGGGTAAATACACCTTGTACCTCATAATGAAAATCTTATAGGTAGGGGTGGAGATTAACACTGCAGGCTGTCTGCAGAATATTAATAAAATTCAATATATTTTCTAAAAGGTATAATTTATATTTTGTGGAAATGAGTCTCTTTTCTAATAAAATTCTTCTGTCCTTCATTCTGTTCATATAATTTTTCTATAAATCATCCTGTAGGAATTTTTTCTAAATATTCATCTCAGAGAGAACCTATTTAAATAAGCCCTGAAGGGAAGGGAAGGGAAGGGAAGGGAAGGGAAGGGAAGGGAAGGGAAGGGAAGACTAAATCAATATTTTGTAGACTTACATTATGTTAAAATAGCTGATCTGAGGTGATGCTTCTAGTATATAAATACTATGTAAAAAAGATCAATAAATTATCTTTAACCATTTTAATTTAACCAGTCTCTGAACCTGTGCAAAAGTAGATGATTTTTCTCTCCACATCTACATATATAGTGAAAAAAACCTAAGGGCATTGCACTCAGCTTCACCACAACAAAAGAATAAGAAAAGAGAAAAGTGCTGCTGGTTATACTTTATTTTCTTGGATATGCAGTAAACTAGAACATTATGCTCTTTGTAGTCACGTAGAAATAAAGTCTGTGATGTCCCTGGAATTCTTGGGGAGGTTTGATCAAAAAAATGGATAAATTGTATTTTTAGAGAAAAAGGCTGGAATCAAAACAAAAGAGAAAACCTGGCACCATTTGCTAGATGGAGAAAGCTTATATTCTAATTCTGGGCCATATTTCGTAGTGGCTTCCCAATTCTTCGGTTAGGTATTTGCCTGAAGCAGGAGAGGACTTGCACGCATACATAACTGCTTTTCTGAATTAAGATTCACTGATGAACTGAATTGTTTTCATTGAAAGATGGAAAACAAGTAGTAAATGAAGATTAAAATTCCAGAAGTGGGCCCATAATTTTCTTTTCTTCTTTAAGTTCATGCTTCCACAATGTATAGAAGAAGTGCACAAAAGTAAAGGTAAAGGTCATATTTATTGAAAGAAATGGCAGTTTTTCCCATGTTACACATAAATCCTACCAGAGAACATATTTGTTGCTAAGATAAGTTTCCAGGAAACTTGGAAACAGAGTATATTAATGCTGTATAGGCATTACTTTGTGCCTACAAAAAATTGTAAAGCTTGCAGGGAAAACTGACTGATGCATAAGAACAGGCAAGCAAATGTTTCACTACACAATCTGCAGTATAGACCAACACTTCTGCAGAAGCTAGATATTTGGTCAATAATAATGTCATTACTAGGCAATATGCTATATTTACATCTAATTTACTACATATAATAACACATAGCGATATATAGTGGTATATAATGATACACACACACACGTATGTGTACACATATATTACTTCTAGATTTTATACCAAATACAAACAGCTTACTACAGTCACTTCTACTCTCTGTGAGGCTAAATGTTCACCTATTCCCGAATTTAGTGCCTGTAAGAATGGCCAATAAAGGAAGAAATGTGATAGTGGCCGTGTGCCAAATGTAGATTAAGCTGCTTCTAACATAAGCTCCCACACTTGCTACTACTAGTTGTAGAATTGTCCCCAGCTTGCTGGCCTGTACAGAACCACATACACGGTACAGAACCACATAACACATTATGGGCCCTCCAGGATTCATCTGCTCAGAAGAGGTCTACATATGAGCTCGTTGCTTTAGGATGCCTTTACAATTAATGGAAATAATTAAATTCTTCCAAGATAATATTCATTTAATCTAAAGTAAGCATTTAAAATACATCAGATGACCCTTCCTGAGGAGTGTGATAAAAGAGTTAACTGCTAACTTTAGACTGCCAGATAACAATCTTGTGAAGGGGCATGGGCAGGATGTCCAAAGGAGGAGAAGAAGAATAAATAATTCTACAAACTCATATTTGACAAGTGAAGGAGAACACCTGGACCCCCAGAATTCACATCAAGAATTTTTTTTCTATTGTTACTGCAGAAAGCTCAAACGTTTTTGATATCCAACCCCCTTCTGAGTAGTGTTACATTCTGGGCAGTGCTCCTGTGTGTAATTATACAGTGCTTGAAAACACCTCCTCCTGTCAGATTAGGATGTGTCCCTATTAACTTTACTTGACCATCCTCCGTCTCTTGCATTATGATATAGGGCAAATAGATATGGCCCACGTTCTTTCTCTCTACCTTTCTTTATATTATTGATTTTTAAGATATAGTCTCATCTTTTCTAAAGAAGAATTTACATCTTCACCTTTTTTTCTGAATTTTTATAATCAAAAGGTCCTTTTCTGAACCTTTTCTAAGGTGCTACACTTCTGCTGCTGCCAGAAACACCCATGTCTACATCGGGCTGGTAGATTTGACCTAGGATGTATGGGATGGCCATGCAAGAACTGGGAGGTTAGATAGGGTACATTGGGGCATGTCAGATGACACTAGATGTCCCTGTTTAAGCAACTGAATCCCAAATATAGAGGTTCAAATCAGTTGCCATCACATAGGAATCTATCTACATTTTAGATGCCATAAAAAACTCTCACATGTCAACATAGTGCTAGCAGATATACATAAGATCTACAGTAGATGTGTCCTCCTCTGGAGCAGCAGCTTGAGATGAGGTGGAAAACACCAGGTCTCTCAAACATCATTGGATGTCAATGTATTGACAACTAAATTGAGCCCAGAATCCCACCCCTAATTTAAAATCAGGTAAATTCTGAGTGGTTTAATTTAATTTCCTTCCAAAGTGCTTTTCTCCTCAGCACACCATCCCGCTAATTTTTTGCTATCAGAAATGTTAATCTTCTGCTTCCTTCTCTTCATGACCATAAAGACAGGAAACGGTGACCATACAATCTTTATGAGAAATTGATCAAAATATAGTGAAGATCACAACTGGTAACATTGTTCTTTGTGGGAAACTTGAAATGCTTTAATAATTACTTTAATCAGTATCTCATAATGCACAGTATGCACTGTCTAGATGAAAAATTTGTACATACAGATATTACATCCTATTATTAATGTTTTGGCAGTGTCCAGCAGCAGCCTATTCTTGAAGGTTTTTGTTTCTATTTTCATCCTTGTATATCATTAGAAACAATTATGGTTTTGATATGCCTAATCTGGAAGAAAATATTTCTTCTAAGAAATATTTTAACGTCCATTAAGATTCATAACTTTTCAGTGATTCAATATTCTTGTCTGTTTTAAAACTCAGTGTATCCTTCTGCTTTTTTGACTGGCCCTGAATTTTAGATTTGGCAGATTTTGGCTCTTTTGTAGAGTATTTCTTCTAGGTATATCATTTCAGTTTAAATAATAATTCTTAGGTTGTTAGCTCAAAGTTATTATCTTATTCTATGGGGACTAGTGGGAAAAGAAATCTGAATTTTGAAATTTGTGTTAACATTTTTAATTTGTTATCCATAATGGATTAGAGAGTCCTGTGAAAGAAGTTGCACACTTTCATTTTCTTTCAAGCTCCTATTTACACTGTGTAGTATTCACCATGATCGCTCATGGAATAGTACTTTACCTGCCACAAATACTGTGTTCTTTAATAATTTCCTTCCTGGAAGGCATCTTAATAAGGCGTTCACTGTATGATGAAATACTTCAGGAGCTGATTAGCTTATATTCCAAAAGACAGCTGTAAAAACGTAGCATTAGTTTTTCCTATGTCTGTGGAAAACTGCCAAATCCTACCAGCACATCTAATTTCCCAAAGAACATAAACCTTAACAACTCAGTCAATATTCCCTCTGTAAAAGGAAGCAGAAACGTTCCTACTTCACACTTTCCTTCGGGGACATGCTATGGGTAAAAAAGCAAAATTATCTAAGAAAGTTGTTAAAGAAATAATTCAATCCCTTGGCTCTTCAGGTGACTGGAAGAGACCTTCAAATGCCATGCTTCAGTTCTTTCAGCTTCCTTTGTTATGCTTGGCTATGTTCATAACATAAAAAAAAAGAAAAAAACATAAATGTAGACACTTCACTGAAACACCTGTGTTGGGAGCGCTAGTACGTGGGGTGAGCTCCATATAGTCAGTATGTGTGCAACCTATGCAACCTATCTAACTAATCCACTTTTTTATATTTGTGGTTCAGCTTCGTAAGACGCTGTTTGGTCTCAGTTCCTCCAGGGCCTTATATGTTCTCTGTGACAGACTTCCATCATCTCAAGCTTAGCCTTTATTCTGCAGGATGAGGTACAATAGCTGAAACACAGCCATGCATTACCACCTCGGTTGCACCTCAGGCAAACTTAGCTCTCCCACAGTCTTGTGCCACATCTGTCAGCTACGTAGGTGCAGTGGCTTTAATACCCTAAGGGAACTAAAATAGCAGTAGCAGACGAAGTTTATGCAACTGAATCCACCTCTATGTTGAGTCTATATCTGTCTTTGGGAGGCTTTTTGACATATGGTAAACCATTTGAAATATTTTTTCCCAAGGTAATTTGACTGTCCTTCAACAATCACTGCAATCGGTCATCCTGACTTTATGCAACTTTCTGTTTGCTTGGCACACTAGATATTTATTCACTCACTTTTTTTGTTTGTCCATTGCTCTGAGCACTGTCTTTTCTTGGTATCATACCAGATGCCATATCCTTCACCCCATACCTGATCTCTGTTCTATAGCTTTTCTCCCATCTTTTCTTGCATTATTTTGCCATTATGCTTATTTCTCTGCAGATTTTGCCTTTAATTCCTTTGCTGTTTCTTCTGTCTGTGAACAAATTACACATATTGCCCCAGTCAATATTGCAGGTTTTTTGAGCAATCTTTCATTACACCATTTTTGTTCTGGTTACTTCTGAGAGGAAGAGAAGAATAGAAAGTGACTACTGCATAGTGTCTTTAGAAAATATGTAGGAAGCTCAACCTTTTCACAACTTTGAAAGGTACTTGTAGGAACAGAGCCCAAAGCACTCTGAAGACGAAAATTTAATTTTTATAAACAATGTGCAGTTAAAGTATTTTTCCTCTTATTTTAAACAGCCTAAGAGGTAGGCTGCTATTGCAAAACACCTTCTGCAGTTGAAAGATGGAAACAGGTGCTCCTAGAAGACAGCTCATCTCCAGCAGCTGCACTTCAATTCAGTTGCTCATGTGTAAACCAGATGCCCAGGGGTGCTCACCTGGCCTCCAGGTGCCATTCCAAAAGGGCCTGTGTCTTCCCTAGCTCTTGCCTAACCAACCTGGTGCAGGTGACTCAGGGCTGTAGAGCATTTCAAACATCCATTGCCTGCGTTGGTAATGTCGTGTCCTCCGTGTCTACTTTAGGCTGAGTCCACCCCCTGGAAGTACCAATTCCTCTCTCTTTAGCATAAGGAAGTCTAAGTAATCACATTAGATCTTTCAAATGGTAAAAACTAGTAGGGCTGACGTGCTTTTAGCTGGTGGAACTGATCCCCACAGGAAGCATCAGTCTTAAAGGCAGCCCTAATTTTTGGAAGAAGGGTTAGAATTAAGTTAGAGTGTTTAAAAAACACACATGACTCATGGAAAGTATTAAAAGCTTTTTGTTGTAGGGTCTAAGATGAGTTTTAGGCACTGGGAGTTAGAGATGCAGACTCTTTGAGCAGGTCAGTTTCTAGCTGTCCAGTACAGCTTACCAATGCCTCTGAAAAGCTTGTGGATTTTTTCCCCACAGCTCAAGATAGGATTGTTTTGTGATTCAATCTTTAATTACATTTTTCCCTCTAAGACCCATCAATAAAAAGAAAAAAAAAAAAAAAAGAAAAGGTGGGGTGAGAGGGCTTGTTTGGGCTGGTGTTTGCTTCTCTAATGTTCTAGCTTCTAGAGTTCCAGAAAAGCTTGGTGTGCCCTGTTCAACCACCTAAATGCAAATGTCCTTTTAAAACCTGTTTTCCTATTTTTCCTGCTGGAGTTGGGAGGTGTGGTTCTCCTTTGAACTTCAACTACTTCAGCTACTTCCTAATATGAGGGGGTGGGTTTTTTTGGAAGATCTACATCCGAATCTGGTCTGCCTAGATTATAGGAGGTGTTACACCTCCTATAAAGCTATTCTCTCACTATTTCTGTAAGGTCTCCCCCTCCCCAAGGGCTTCCCCTAAAACATATGTAGTCCTTATTCAGTCTCATTTTCTCTCTGAGAAAACCATCCAAATCCATACACATGTTCTTTTCTGAGTAACAGGGAGCACATTAACCTTTTGAAATAGATACTTGAATTAAATAGGAAGATATTTACCAATTTAGCATTTTGCATGCTCCTTATGATATTTATGTAACTGAAATTCAACTTTTTACTAATTTTATAACTACTATTTTACATGATTTCTTTTATCTCACTGGCATCTCTTACGCACTGATAGATTTTCATTTTCCTCTGATTTTTCTCCCTTTTAAGGTTCACTTTATATTTTGACATGCTTGCTCTGATTTTCTTTCTGCAAAACCTTTCCTCTTTTACTCTGTCATTAGCAAAATACAAAACGCTGTAAGTGTAGTTTTATTCTGATTTTATATTAAGCATGAATAAGTGTTAGATTTGTGTCATGAAAGACATAAATTACACTTGTATAATCTCTATCAAGGAACACATCAGAATAGAATAAAAACAATCCAGCGCTGTTTGCCGTCTACTTCATAGGCATATATAAATATATAAATATATATATTTAATTAAGTTATGCTGCTCCTAAAATTCAAAAAGCTTAATCTTTTTCTGTCCTTAAATTAAACTCCCTGTGCTCTACAATGACCAAAACAAATAATCTATGACCTACAAACAAGACACTTGCATTCCCTAAAGATTTACTTCATCTTCTCCTCTAGGTTATACATCTTTGAACCTCTCTTTTCTGTAATGACCTTCTGGTGCTCATTAGCATGCTGATTACCATTAACACAGCTATAATGCAGCAATTTTCTTGGTGTATGTCGAGGAGAAATGCTCATCTGAATGCAGTCAAGGGACAAAATTAACTGCATAAATCTACAGCACAAACTGGATCTCATCCAACTTTACATGAGTCTTCCTCCCTCTGCTAGGTGTGACATCATCATCTTACTCCCCGCTGATGGCTTAATAAGTATCTCCAGGTTCCACACTATTTAATTTACCCCTTCTCTAAATTTTACAGTTCCAGTGACAGCTGACCATCTTGCTGTGTTTTCTCTTAATATATGTTTACCTTTATTTTTTCTTCTGGCTCTCCTAATTAGTCCTCAAGTTACAGATATATTTATTAAACAAAGGTTATACAAATGTATGTGTATCTATGTGTATACCTATGTTTCACTACTTTTAAACTTTGTGAAATAATTTACAGGGCAAAGGAGCAGAATATTTTCTAGCAAATAATATATTTACAGAAGTAAGATTTTGGCTGAGATATGCATGTCTTGATTATAAAATAATTATTCTGTATAAAAGGTGGTAAATTCTGTATGTATGTTGCTTACTTTGAGTCTGAGAGACAACCTTTTCCCAGGAAAAAAGTAGAACAGCTTTATAAATTGATCTGAACTTTGTTTCAGAATGACACAAACAAACAAAATCTGCTAATTTTTGTCACAGGGTGGTGTGATAAACAGTGGTGGACTGGAGCGGGAACAGGATTCAGGCAATCAAAAGATCATCTAATTCAATCAAAGGCACATTTTGTAATAAATAACAGTAAACCTCCATAGTTCTCTATATTTAGGTAGATCTTACTTTAATTCAATTATCCTGAACTAATCCAATCTGGAATGAGGGGATTTAGTTTTAAAAGAGAACATAATTAAGAAACAAACTGGCTTTGGATAAAAGGAGATATTAAAAGAGACGGAAAATGGGGCAAGAAAAATAACTGGCAAATGAGGAGGTAACTAAGAAAAAGGAGGAGAGGAAGAATATATTTAGGTAGATCTTACTTTAATTCAATTATCCTGAACTAATCCAATCTGGAATGAGGGGATTTAGTTTTAAAAGAGAACATAATTAAGAAACAAACTGGCTTTGGATAAAAGGAGATATTAAAAGAGAGGGAAAATGGGGCAAGAAAAATAACTGGCAAATGAGGAGGTAACTAAGAAGAAGGAGGAGAGGAAGAATCATAGAATCACGGAATGGTTTGGGTTGGAAGGGGCCTTTAAGGGTCATCTAGTCCAATCCCACTGCAGTGAGCAGGGACATCTTCAACTAGATCAGGTCA